>NW_027118089.1:0-235720 GCF_038497915.1 Lipomyces doorenjongii
TCGCATTCGTAAGCATGAAACATCCAAATATTCGCATTCGAATTGCGAATATTCGTACGAATGCGAATATATTCGTCATTCGTGTCCACCCCTAATGGAAAATGGTCTGCTTCTTACTACTCAAGTTGCTCTCCAGTAGTTTACTAGCTGCGCGGTCCCCTGCTTAATTAGCCACAGCATTGCTCCGGACGCAATCCTCCATCACGGTGAAATACGCTGTTCGTACGCCACCTTCGCCGCGGGATTTGGGGTAATATCCAGGTCGACTGAATGGTGTGACAACAATTGGGTCTCAGTTGTAGACATCAGTTACATTCAAAGAAGCACAAGATATGACAGTATACTTTACAATGATTTTAAGCAGTTCAAACCGAGCAGTATGTGACGCTGAGAAATGATTCGTATATCCCATCTATTCACAATTCACAATTGATTACAAACGCGATGACGAATCTATAGCATAACTCACACCTTTTAATGCAAAAAGTTCATCATCATCTTCCTCCTTGACATTATTTTCTTGTTCACTAGACATTTTTCTGCCTTTAAGCCTTCCCTTTCTGTGGTGTCCAGATGAACTGGTATTGCTCGTCGTCTTCTTTACTGCATCGCGGCTATAATTGGTCAGGTCACGTAATCGCTTCCAATCAAGCGACACTGCCATTGAGAGCTCGTCCTCCACCGCTTCAATAAAATCAGGGGAATTCCGGCGGGAGCAAAGCCTACTCACTTCGCTAGCCAGATAAGACGTCGTGCATCCTCTAGATTTCTTGGCTGGGTGGTCGTGGTCAGATGACCCCAGTCTCTTTCTCCCTTGCAAGGGCGACGCGTTCTCAAATTCGTCACTGTCATCTTGATACTCAATTTCTTCTTCGTCAGATGCTATTGTCGTTGACTTCGACTTGGGGAACCAATTCGGTCTCCGCCGATCGACTGTACAGCCTCCCGTGGCTGGAGTAGACAGTAACCTGAAATATTTATCACGAATCCTACGATTTGATCTCGGCGTTAACTTGACGACTGATGATGGTGGTGGCAGCATATGTAGTAGTCTCGATGCTCTAGATTGACAGGCGACCGTGACTGGTGACGTCGGTATCGTTGACTTAGAATCTACTTCGTATATTGCTGGCGAGGTCATACAAGATTTCATTTGGCTCGATATATTGCCGGCAGTCAATTGCTCATCGTCGATGGCTTCCAGCTCATCTGATATATCACTGAGAGAATCAACGACGTGCCCGGCCAATTCATCTACGTTCTCGCTATCCGAAATCAACGAAAACGCACGACCGCTGTCCTCCCGCACCTCAACCCACTCCTCGAGACTCTCATCATGCACCCAATTCTTCGTCCTCAAACCGCTATCCAACTGCATCGCACATCTCTCCACATCACCCCGCAACCGCAACAGCTCGCTGTCTCTAGACTTCGCCGCGAATACGGTCGCTAATGCGACCGCGAATTTCGGCACATTTTGCAGAATACGCTCGATGATCGGTCTAATTTGTCCTTCAAGGTCTCTATAAATATCAAGTAACGCCACGCGGAGTCTCGAGTGGATTCTGAAGCTTGCAGATGGGGTTGTTGACGGTGCGTAAAAATATTGCACGAATTCGTGGTTAATATGCCCCAAGTAGAACTGATGAATACAGAGTAACTGCCACGCGCTCGTGAATCTTGCCTTCGCGGGGCCAATTGTATTGATCACTCTTGTGATGAATGATACGTCGAAGACAGCTGGGTGACGACAGATAATGCTGGAGATGCCGAGCATCGCCGATTCGACTTGCTTGAACTGTGGATGACTTGATCTGCGAACTTCACGGCGGCCCGTCGCGAAGATATGGCATAGCATGTTACGGAGACTAATATCTCTGCTATATATGTTGTAGATAGGGTTGGCTAGAAGACTGTTCAGAATCTCGAGAAGGTTTGAGTGTATGATCTGCTCCACGGATAAATTCGACATAATATATTGTAGCAGGATGTATGGCGAACTTTTCACCAATCCGCTGAGAGTGCAAAACATGTCGTAGTTCACGAGAATATCATCAATCGCGGTAACCTCTAAAAGACTTCTCAAAAGCAATAATCCCTGTGCACCTATTAGCTAGATCTCTGCAAACGCAGCCAAGCAAATACACACCATATCAAATGCTTCCATCTCAGCACAGTCCACTATCAGAGCCGGCAACAAATGTCTACAAAATTCCGCGTCACGCGCAACAAGCGAGACACCGTGCCCAATCGCTATGAACCGCTTATAATACTTCAACACCTCCATGCCGTCATACCAATCGTCTTCCGACACGCTGCCGAGAGTATACACGACGCATTTCCCTAACTCTATAGCGGATTTCTGGGAAAGAGTTGCAGGACTTTCATATGTTTGTAACATGAAATGGTGGAACGCGTGGAATATAGAACGATAGGCTGCGTAGACTGCAGGAGTCGTTTTGTCGCGGAGAGAAAGCAATAGGTTATCTGCACAATATTGACTAGACTTATCAGATTCCTGCACCGAGGCTCGGTGCCGCGATGGCAGCGACGATGATTTTGATTGCGATTGAGACAATTTTACTGAATATTTCTTGATATTTCCCGAATGCGTGCGGTTCCGTTTCTCCCACGTTGCCGTTTGCTCTGAAATATTCCCGTTACCAGCTGAAGAATGACCATGTCCTCCGGCATGATTCACCAAGGATGGATGCGATCCGATGAGATTGCGCAAGGACTGTAGCTTCGAACTAAGTGGTCGGACAACACGATGACATTTTCTTGTCGTCCACCTATGATTAGGCGACGTCGTACCGACCATCGCGCACTTGATCCGGTCCACCTCTTATACCCCCGTCGCAAATTCGGTGGCAAGCTTCTATCGAGAGCACTTTCGGTTGCCGTTCTTGATGTCGCTTTGTTGCGACTGCGTCTACGCGTCGCGCACGTGTCGGGCTACGATGTTGTGGGGAAACCTCGATTTTCAAAAACCCGAACCCTGCAAATCGACTTTTGCTGTGATGGACAAATAATTGTGAACCGTAAAAGGGATTTTTACCATTTCCATGCTAGAGACTGCGAAATCTCGCGAAATTCAAAACTCTAAGTCCAGCAAGATTACTCGAGTATCAGACATAATAAACAGAGATCATTACGGCATTTTCACTTCACGATCGCTGACAGTCAATTCTCACGGCCGCATATGTCGAACGCTCGGCGACATGGCAGTACCATAAACGGTACGAACACCACAGCATCAGCGAGCACGACCGGTGCCAACACTCCAGCGGCAGCCAGTATCCCCGGCACGACAACACCTGTTCCGCCGTCGACAACGGACGACGCAACGACGACACTTATTCGGAATACTCTCGTGCCTACATCGGCACTGCAGAGGCCTCTAGATGCGACGTTACCCGCATTAACGTCGTTTCCGGATATCGATAAAGAGTTATATGCGTTTATCGCTCTGATACTTCGGCAGTTCGTGCAAGGGTGGTATACCCGTATCGCGGACGACGACGTCGCGGACCGTGCTTTCGTGTACGAAGTAGTGCATGTTATCGCGCACGTAACTCGGTCGCTCGAGGAGCGGCTGCGAAAAGCGGAATTGGAGATGCTGTTGTTGGATGACGTGCCACTTGTCCTCGATGCTCATTTACGTGATTTCAGACTGGCGAGGCAGAAAGTGGGGACTGCATATGCTTCAGGAAGGTCGTTTGAGGAGATGTTTCATGCCCTGCAGCCGCATCCGGCGTTCCCCCCCCCTAAACATGGACGGGATGGTGTGGAGCAGTCGCCATCCGCAGATGACGTCGAGAGGAAATTTTTGGCAGTGCTATCAAAAGGAGTATTGGCAGTCCTCCTGCCATCAGAGGATTTGGGATCAGCAACTGAGAGGACTCTTCTGCGATCCTTACTAGCCGACGTTGTCCTGTGGAAGACAATCGACAAGTTAAGCGAGCCGTTCATGGTGCACGAGATAATTTCTAAAGTCATCGAAAAGAGCCTGAAAGATGACCCATCAGCGGTTATAGAGCCAGAAGCGATATTGTCACAGCCAGCACCCGACTCGTCGCCTAAACCAGCGACAATGATCGACTCGGCACGGTCGTTTATTATGTCGGTCATGTCATTTTGTTCCCTGATGCAAGCTGGAGTTGTCTTCCTGATCTCGTTCGCAAGGTCAACACCCCCCTCCACACATCCAGTCGGCAAACCACCAAACCCACCAAACTCCTCTCTCCTCACCATCGCACTCTTTCCCACCGCGGCCCGTCTTTTGAACTTGCCCGCCCGCCAGCCATGGCTAATGTCAACCATCGAACTCCTCGCCCTACCTCTCGTGTCATTACCTCCCGGCAGTCTAATCGACCGTCTGCTCTCACATTTCTTCCACAAATACATCATGACCTCGCAATTCGCATGCAGTGTCCTCGCGCTCTCGCGACAAACTCTATTCCCCAACAATGGCCCCATGGCTGAACCAAGAATCTATCCAAGCGAGACAGAAAAACGCGCGATCCTCAAACGAGTGTACGGCAACATACTGCGCGTCGTGCCTATGCGTGTGCGGAAGCAGGTATTAGGCGATGATGCATTGCAGGGCCTCGAGGAGCTTCTTTCGCCTTTCGAAAACAAGTTTGCAAATAAACACTTGTTGTACTTTCTGTTTGACATGGTGATTGTGAAGGTGCTACCTGAATTGGCGTACAAGACACCGGAAGAGTTGAAAATGTGGCGGTTAGGTGAAGACGAAACTGGCGTGATGACTATGTAAGATTATAACGATACGTCGGTATTGGATTTTTGTTCTGATTAGCTGGTGTTATGGTTGGATTCAAAATGTTGCATGGAGTAATATATATTTAATCAAGCGAACCTCATATGGTCTTGCAAATACTATTCACAGTCATGGAATTCGTAATCATACCAAATCTGACCTAACAATACCAGCACCAATGTAAGAGCAATAAACAACCTTAACTGACCAAACGCACGTCATGCTCTTTATAAAACCATCGCCAATTTCCCCACATACAACAAACAGATAAAAAGCATTGAAAGCCAAGGAAATGATGCGTGACCCATAATGCCTGTCCTATCAATTACAAAACACAAAAATACAAACGGGAAAAATCACGGAACAAAAAGTCTTGAAAATGACACGACGTCACGACGACAACATACACAGCCTTTGAAATTCCGGAGCGCAAGGCTGACTCTGCATTCTTCGCAAACTGCAAGGCATCTACATGGCCATAACACGATATTCCTTTGCGCAGCGTGACATACGACGCATAGCGATGGACGGTATGAAGTCATCCCATCGTCAGTGTCGTCGACTATGCCGTACCCGGGCGCAGTTGCGCTCTTCGCGCCGTTCCACCTCCGTTCGTTGATAAGTGACACGATAATCGCGCTTTCGTCATCGAAACTATCTGATCCAGAATCATCTGAATACTCATCGTACAGATTATCGCTCCCGTACCACCGATCCTCATATTGCCCCATCTTGGCCCGCGTAACAATTTCGTTCGTAGACATATGGGCTACCATTACTCTCGCAAGCTGTCTCTCTTCTGGCGTACGTGGCAACAGCAGACTCGACAAAGAAATATCCAACATCGACATTTCTGGAAACAACTCACTCGTAGCGCCAACCTGCGATGCGACCGTCAACGCACTGCTAGATGCCCCCTCGGTATCGTCATCATCGTTCTCAATGGTAGTGAAATCCTCGTCGTCGTCTGATGGCTCAAAATCCCCACTCGGGTCTTCCTCGGGCAACTGGTCGCCTTGTAAAAACAGCGAGTAATATTCCTCGTCAGAAAGTAAATTACTCGCGGCACCAACATTTTGCTCCATCGGCCCGTCAACGACATTCTCGCCGTCGACGTCCGCAGCTACCTGGCACCGCCTATTCAACCGAAACAACGCCTTCCAAACCAAATTTATACACATCCTGAAACACCATGACACTAACTTATACGCCATCCGCAGGCGATACAGCAGTACTAACCGTCCAAACCTCCCAGTCTTGCGCTGCGAAGCCGCTGCAGCGCCATGTAATGCGTGAACGTTTCCGCCCACACGGACATTGTGACTGCCATATCCGGACGTCCTCTTTACGGAATTCTGGCCACTAGATGAATGCCGCAGGGACACTGAATGTCTGCGTCTGCGTTTCTTACTCGGCCTGGCAACCGCCACCCCGAAACTGTTATTAAACGCCGAATTATAATCACCGACCGTGTCAGCCGAGAAGGTTAGTCGTTTGCGCAAGCTGCTAGATCCGTCTTCATGGTCGACAGGCATTTCGTTGATGTACTCAAACCCAGCGCGACGGTTAAATTCCAAGGCCTCGATCCACGTCGTTTCCGGGACAATTAGGGAGGGGCCCTCAGCCATGTACGTCGCATCGGCGGCGGATGTGAGTACCAAGATGCCGAGTTTGAGCAGGCACGAGTAGAAGTCTTCCGAGAGCGACACGTTGACTGTCCGGACAGATGATTGCAAATTGGTGGTGCCGCCCGCAAAGAGAGATGCTAGCAGATATATAGATCCGCATAGGATAATGACGTAGAGGACGGCTAAATGGGGTGCGAATCCGATGACCCACACTGTCGGGAAGAACTGAGCGCGGCCATGGTATGTAGATGCAGCGAAATACGTAAGTGATATTATGCCAAAAAAAGTCGAAGGAATGAGCTGTCACTACTATTAATATCAATCTCATGGACAGAACTTGAGAATACATACTCTATAGTTCTGAAGATCAAGCACAGAAATGATTAGGAACGTGAGATAATTCAAGGCCCAAATGAGCGATATGACAAGCACTTCAACCGACGGTCGCTGAGCGGACTGCGCTTCTTGGAACGCGAGGGAGTATTCAAACAGCGTCATCCCAGTATCAGGAGACGGTACGCGCCCCTGCAACGCGCTCGAGAAAGTCTCGACGAAGTGGCCAGTGCAGAATGCTTTGTACAGATGCCACAATATGCCAGGACCAGGACACTTCTCTTCGTCGGGATTAATTGCAAAATATTCTGGTATGTATTGCGCCAACACCGGTGAGTAGCACTTCAGCGCCGTCAATAATGGTCCGGTAGCACGGGCGAGCTGCACGATCGCGACAGACCGGATAAGTAGCCGAGCGTACACAGGTAAGGTCTGCGGTCGCCGGACGGACGCGAACACGACAGTGCGGTTGAGGACGATGGCCATGAGCATGCACAACAATGCAAACGGGGATGTGAGATACGCGACAAAGGTACCGATACGGCGGTCCGGGATGTCGACTTCAGATGTCTGCTTGACGATTACTGTCGCAAGGCTGCGCATTATTCGGGCAAACTGGGAAATGACGGGCGACGGCGCAGTAGAGCCGAGGCCGACTGTTGTGGTCGACACTGCGCCGTCGACGTCTGTGAGCGCATTTGTGAGATTCGGGGACGAGAAGATCGAGGTTGCAGAGGATGCGGCCGCGGCTGCGACTGAGGCGGCGGTGACCATTGGCGACAGAATAGACATGCCGCGCGACGTAGCAGTCGAGACTGCCAGAGTGGACGACAGAATGTGCTGCTGATCGTGAAGCACGTCCATTGAACGAGAGTCCGCTGTAAAATGCGCACAAACGTCGTTGGTGCTCAATCGGTTTGATCGCGAAATAGTCAGTACCGTGGGTTAGGGCAGCATATGACACAAGCTATATATATCGGGCTGCTTTTGCAATGCCGCTCTCCGTCAGGCATGATGTTACAATGGGAATGGAAAGATCAACGTCTACAAATGAGCTGCTCAACAAATAGCAGCCACATTGATTATATGTGATCGTGCTATGCTAATTAATCCAAGAAGGGTCCCGTCAGAAGCAGGATACTAAAATGCAAATCGATTCATCAACTATGAAAAACAATCAAAAGCAATGCATATAATGCATCAAATACACTAAACTCGGGCAAACTTTTTTGAATTCTATTCTATGAATGCTTTTTTTGGCAAAAATAAAATGAAGACTAAAAGTACATACCATGGTAATGCGATCAGACGTGAAAGAATTGAGCATTCATTAGCGAGAAGTGGAAAATAGTACACGACAAAGATGCACCCGCAACGTGAATTTAAATCAAATAAATTAAGCTTGTCCAAGACCAATATGGTAGTCTAAGAATGAAGTCATCACTCTGAAAATGCTTTCATCCTGAAGTCGATTCATTTGATTCATCAATGGCTGATGCTTCCAGCTGCCGTGCGAGTAGTAATGCTGGTAGTTTAGCCAACTCGTCGAGTTTCTTTAGAGGATCCTAAAGAATATTAGTAATGAAATGCATTAAAACATAATAGAAATAAGAGCATACCCAAACAAACTCCTCTTCTGTTTCTTCGTCGTCATTATCGTCAGTCGTACCAATCGCCCCAAAAAACGAGCCTCGCCTAAATGGCGCAGGTGATATAGGCATAGTCGGATTCAAGACACCCGTTAGCGCATTCGCGGTAGCAGAGCGTGCGCCAAAGAAAATATTTGACATATGCGATACGTAGTTTAGAATATGAGGATCTCGATCCCAAGCATTATATGCGTTTGCAGACGCTATCGGACTAACCGAACGTTGAGCCAGAGGCGGCGACGTAGCCGGCGACGTAGCCGGGGACGTAGCTGGTGCCTGCTTCGAAGGCGATAACGCCGTGTCCGGCAACGACTGTACAGCATATGCCGATTGAGGTGATTCCGCAGCGGCAACCATTGCCTCTTCTTTCTCATCCTCGTTGAATTCCTCTTCAAGATCTTCTTTCTGTTCCAAATTCTCCTCAAAAAACTCTCTGCTATCGCCAAATCCATTTTCCGGAGCGCGCTCGGCTTCACCAGCAACCTCGCTGCCATCATTCTCTTCTCGTACTTCAGGCACCCCTAATTCTTCAAGGTCCCTCATGGACGTGGGCCCTGCCTCTGGTTCTCGCAGAAGCTCCGGCTCTGGCTCAGGAAGTGGAGCTGCCGTACGACCCAAATATAAATCTTCCGGGAAGACTCGGACTGGAGGAGGCACAGGTAGTAGCTCCCAAGGAAATATCGGCGGGGGTGGGGGAGATGGGTCGCGTGGCGGTAGGTGCGAACGTGGATCAGGTGGAGTCGGAGGCGGTGACGATTCCTTCACTGGATGATTCTGCTCCTGCTGCGGAGATGACAGGCGAGGTGGTGGATGCCATACCACGGGGGACGAAGGCTCGCGTGGTGGATGTGGTGGGTTCCAAACCGGCTGAGGTTGATAATATTGGGTCTCCTGCTGAGGAGCAGGAGGTAGTGGTGGTGACGGTGCCCGATATTCTGATTCGGCGGGAGGGGGAGGGGAACTCGGCCTGTAATACTCATGCGGAGTGTATTCCTCTTTCCGCTCAATGGGTAGGGCAACGAAAACTGGATCTGTACGAGGGTCATATGGGACGTCCCATATGTTCGTATACGTCACATCAGGAAGAGAAATTGCTTCTCCCCCAGACGACTCCGGGGGCGCAGAGTGTGACGGATCCCATCCGGCCAGCCGTTGGAACGAGAGTGGCGAAGGAGGCGTCGCTCGCAGTGACACGTCTGGAGGAACCTGTGTCTCCTCAAGTGGTGCAGAGTAGTCATCCGCCGGCTCTGAAACGATTGGTTCGTCGACCACATACTCCGTAACCTCAACAGTGTCGTATATATCCCACCACTGTCTCAACAACCGATTGTTAACATCAGACCCTGTCGCACCATACCACTCCGGAACTGCGATGGACTCAGGAGCCGATGGCTTGTCCTGCTGCCATGGTTTGGGTGTGCCAATAAAGTGCACAACCTTTACATCGCGCGAAAATTTGTGGAATGCCGGTGCGTATCTGGGTAAAAGTTAGTAAGGACAGAGCTCAGAAGCGCTCGAAAGTGGACTGTGCAGGGGCCGAGCAGGCTATTGCTTTCTTCCAGGCATGCACCTCATCGCCCTACACGCGACGCTGGTCGCTCGCCTCGGACCAATGCATGCAGAGCATAGCATATCATCCATAGCATAGAGCATGTCCACACGTCTAACTCCGACAGCAATTGGGTTCAAAGAGAGAAACTCACTGGTAGCCGGTCGTCGGAGTCACATTATACAGAAACGGGAGCCGAGTCCAGGAAGACCCGAAGTATGCATTAAGCAGACCTTGATCGCCTCCTGTCAAGTACATTAGTAGAGTTTAAGTGCAACAAATGGAACTGCATACCATCAAAAGATTCCCCAGAGTCTGCGAGAGCATAAAGACCAAGAAAATCGGAATGGCTGGGCGTCAACACAATGACCCCCTGTGCTGTGGTGAGTACCATAACGCAAACTTGCAAGGACGCAATTAACGTACGCTGTTAAAAGCATCCGGCCATCCTGCGTCCGGACACGCCTATTAATTAATTAATTAGACCAGTTCTCTATTTTTTAAGTAGTCGAGCGAGAAGACCGAGGATCACGCACCGCAGTGGAGCCGTCGGAATCAAACAGGTCGTCGATGTTTGTCAACGGAAGAGTATCAGCGTCCAAGTACACAATTCGCTTGTACTGAGTCTGATTCCATGCTAAAATCTTAGTAAAAGACTGGTACAGATCCGGTCGTCCGAGCGCAAATAAGTTTCCCGGGGCAGGGTTCGCAATTGCAGGAACGCGAATGACGTCATCGTAAGCAACCTCGACAGCAGCAACAGTAGACGGCGAGAGCGCATCGGGGACAATGAGGATGGCTAGCGTATGGATTGTGCCGGAGTAGCGAAGAGCTTTTGCGAGAGCGAGGACGCCTGGAAGAGATCAATAGGAAGGGAGGTGGAATTACCGAATGGGATCATACTCACCGGGGAGATAGGTATCGGTCAGCAGCAGGGTCAGATACGTTTTGTCGCCCATTGTACTTCCTCGAAGCTGGCCTGACGAGAGAATCGAGGGCAATTATCTTATAGCGGGTCTGGGTGAGGAAGAGGACGAGGGCGAGACGAGGAGGAGCGGAGCAATCACGGAGAAGTGCAAAGGTGGGGCCGGTGGCCGAGTAATACAAAGCCGTTGAATAACTAGTCCCAAATCTACCAGTGCACCCCGCATTCACTAGCCACGGAGTCTCACTAAGTTGGCGTATTTGGTCGTCGAGCAAGCAATGCAAGACGGAGAAATTCTAACAGTGGTGAGAGAGGACGAAGAAACATTGCTGTTGGCTGTCATTCGTGCCTTTTAGTGCGGGGGGGTTCTGTTGGGTGTGGTCCCCGTCGCTTCCCCTCAAACTCAATCCGGTCACGAACAGTGGCGTGACCCCGCATCAACTATGCCATGCCGTATATGCTGATACTAGCAGTACAGAATATGATTGGTAAATGGGTCTCTTTATATATGCTGTCTGTGTCGGCGTCCAATTTAGTGCAGCTATGTGACCATAGAGTCTCTGACAATACATTACGTTAGGGACGTCCCCTTCGCATCTGTGCTCTCCTACAGTGAGTGACTTTCGGTAGCACGAGAATTAGCAGATTCACAGACGAAATCAAAATCGCCGACTTTCGTGCTGAATCCGTGCTTATGTAACGACTAGATCTATGAATTAGACGGTCCGTCGCGCAAAAATATCTACGTGAAGTCACCCAGCGTTTATAACAAAGGGGCGAGACTTTTTCGGTGGGCTATTGACTTTTTTGCAGCCTGGGTTAGGGCTCGTTATCTGAGGATTAGGGGTGCTTTGAAAGTGGCTGGTTCTGTGGCGATATTTATGTGGCTGTGCTGTATCTAGACCTCGACATGCGACGAGGACTAAGCAGCGGCCACGCAGCGAATGTCCCTGGGAGCTGACGGCTGCGCACGTCATATACATTTATTTACATATAATCATTTTAGTTACCGCACTCGCTACTTTGTCCTGCTCTCGCAATGCCTGCGTCCAACTGTGAGTTCTTATTCAGTACCTGTATGTGCAATTGAATTCGCGAGCTGACTTCATAGTTCTCTACGCTTGCGTGGCGCACGGAACAACCGTGGTTGCCGACTATGCTCCGCTGCGTTCCAACGCAAATGCCGTCGCTGCTCTTATTTTGCCAAAAATTCCTGCCGAAGAGGACCAAAAGGTGCGTTGAGTTCTAGTGTTGTGAATTGGGCTTGGGCTAATATTGTGCAGCTCACATACATCCACAACAACTGGCTCGTTCACTATATTACCACTGCGGCCAATGGGATAGTACCTGGCGGAGTTACCTTCCTTGCTATCACCCTATCCACTGTTCCACGCCGAGTTCCGTTTGCCTATCTTCTTGATGTCCAACGCAAGTTCAACGAGACTTTCACTCCCGAGCAGGTTGGCCAATGTGAAGAGCCGTACGGCCTTGCTTCCTTCTCTCACACTATCGGTCAGCTCATGGCCAAGGCCGACAGCCCCGATGCCGATCGTGCCAACGTCGTGCGACAGGAAATTAACCAAGTAAAGGACATCATGTCCCAGAATATTGAACGTGTTATCGAGCGCGGCGAGCGTATCGATATCCTCGTTGATAAGACCGACCACATGAATCAGACTGCTTTTGCCTTCCGTAAACGCTCCACTGCCTTGCGTCGTGAAATGTGGTGGAAGAATAAACGTCTTGTTGTCCTACTTGTTATTGCCGTCATCTTCCTCATCTATGTTCTCGTCGGTTTCGGGTGCGGGCTGCCGTCCTGGCAGAAATGCACGCGTGGTACGGACCAGAATCAGCAGAACAACAATAACAACGCAGACGGAAATGCCAATGCTGCCGGCAGCGATATGGATATGAACTCTTCTATGCATATGGGATCGATGATTCACAACTAATCAATATTTACACATCAACTAAAATTTAATAGTATATATAATAATTGCGACGCATAGTTGTGTGGGCTTTTTAATACTCTGCAGCTGCATGGGTATTTGATAGTACACGGTCTCGCCTACTCAGTACATATTTATTGACATAGACATTGCCAGACGTGCATTTGGTGGTTGTCTCCTTACGGTTCTATCTTCATTCATTTTAATGACATTCATTACGCATGTCGGCGTAATTCCGTCAGTCTTGTTACACTTCTCTATAGGAATTTATTGGAGTTTAGTTTTGGTCACTTGTAGCGTATGTGAGGATGTGGTAAATCGCTATTTGTTAGTGGGTGAAAATTCGTTCAAACGTCATGCCTTTTGTGTCTATTGATTTTGCCCTCAAGCAGTATCAAAACACTAACAGGGTTAGCTACATTGGTCTCACAACGCCAAATCAAATGCATGCAACCAAGCCAAACTTTGGCGTACAAAAACTCGTACTGAAACTAGATATTATTGCTTGTCAAAGAACTCGTCCTCCTCATCTTGTTGCTGTTGCTCACTCAGTTCATCCTCTTCTTCGTCCTGCTCTACCTGCTTGACAATCTTGCGGGCGCTCTGTGTCCCTTTATCTCCCTGCGAAAACATCAATGACTCTACATCCACATCCCCACTCTTAACCATTCGCTCCACTTCTGTCCACCAGTCCAACCTCTTCTTCCCTGTCTCCGACTCCCCATACCCTTTCCTGGCCTTCTCAAGTCCTCCGTCAACATACAACGAAACATACTTCCACTCCCGAGGAAACAATGCTACATACGCCAACTCCGTCTCCGCAAACCAACGCTCCTCCTCCATCATTTTCCTTTTCACCTCATCATCCTCGTCCCCTAGCGCAGCAACGGCTTTTCGAGCCTTAATAACTCTCCGCGCTGCTTTCCGCCGCTCGAAGAACCGGACCTTGTGATATCGTTTATCAAGTTTCTTTTCCTTCATATTCCGCTCTACAGTGCGTAACTCGTCTTTTAATGCTCGCAATGCACGTTCTTGTTCTCGCCTCGCTAACGCAGTCGAATTCTTGTTGCCGTTGGTGGACGACGAGGTGCGTTTGAGAAGACGCTCCAGGTCACGAATTTTTTTCCGAAGACGAGAGACTGAGGATGTTGGCGATCCATCGTGTACTTCTTTGAATGATGGTCTCGATTTTGGCATGGCTCCCACAGTTATTTGTATAATGGCTTTGATCTGACTGATGAGGTATATCAGATTTGAAATAATATGTGCTGATCTGTGCTGCCGATGCTGCCAAATAATCGTCGCGGATATTTGAAATTGAGTAATGGCAATATTTTGTCTAATCAGACGCTCTGTGTAATTCGTAATCGCACATTCGCTGTCGTCGAAAACGCCGTCAAATCGTGCCCCGATTTATTTCAAAAATTGTAGAAATATCTGCTGCTGCTGCTCGCTCTTCGCATCTTCTGGATAGCTTTGGGGGGAAAAAATCTGGAAAACCTTGGGTAACAAACTGACATTTCCGTGAACTCTAAATCTTACACTAAAACAAACATTGCGGGATAGGGTTTGAGGTGACAACTTTAGTCAGTCGGGTCTTCCGATGTCATGGATAACACTTTGGAAGTGCATTGGTACCTACATATATCCGATCCCAAATGAATCGCATGTCTTAAAGTGCACTATTAAAAATCTACTTGCAACACTCGTTGCAAATGGTAAAATATCCGCCTCATTACAACAGTCCGTAATACATGAGATAAACTGAATTCCTCCTCAAATTTGAATGATTGTCATGGACGACTACAAACAAACGATGGTGTTGTTGCTTGTACGGCTGGCCCCAATTAAATTGTCCTATTCTTTTTTTTATCAACAGCAACATAGGCGAAACATGAACGTAGAGAAATAAACGTAATATATACTCCCACCAAATATCGCAGCCGCTATCCGACTGGTTCATTCAGGTATTTGCAATACCGTCTATGACCGCATTGCCGATCATACAATTCCTGTTCCAACGTCTAAATTTATAATCCGTTATGATATCCAGATTTATCTCACTGCTTTCTTCTTATTTCGTGGCGGGGTGGCACCCACGATTCCACCTTGTCCATACTTCGCCCTCTTCTCTGCCGGCTTCAAGATCTGGAACGAACAAAGCAGCGACTCGTCCACACTCATCATCGCGCCAGCATTATCAAACTCGCCGCAATAATTCGGAGCAGAAAATAAAGTCACGAGCTGCCGCTTAGAAAAAAATTCGTATCCGTCCTCGACAAGTTGATGCGCCCTGCATATCAAGTCCATGTCGTGGCGCTGCAAAAATCGGGAGACTACATCAGCACCAAATGTGAATGACACGCCTCGGTCACTTTCGGACCATCCTGTTATGTCTTTGTCGGGATCTGACCAAAGCAGATCGCAAAGTAAGCCGCAGTCGGGGATCTGTTGTCGTCAACCGAACTTATCTACAGAGCAATTAATCACGGAATACAACATACATCTGTTGGTCTCATTATACGGCGAATCTGCTCCATCGAGTTTAGATCCGGTGACAAACCGCCATGCATAGTAAATATCTTCTCGTCTATAATTGCCGCTATCGGAAGGCAATTGAAACAGTCCGTGAATGTTTTCCACAGCTTTATATTATACCGTCGTTTGCCTAATACATTCGTCAGCGTCTCGCAATTCAGTACTGCTCAAATCATGCCTCAGGACTTACATTCGTCGTAAAATCCGTAAATACGGTTTGTCGACGCACTCTCGTGATTCCCCCGCAAAATGAAGAAGTTCTCCGGATACTTTATTTTATATGCCAACAACAAGCAGATTGTCTCTAATGATTGTTTTCCGCGATCAACGTAGTCGCCAAGAAATAGGTAGTTCGCCTCCGGAGGAAAGCCACCGTACTCAAACAGTCGCAAAAGATCGTAATACTGTCCGTGGATATCGCCTAGAGAAACCAAGATCATTAGACGAAATTAACCAAAAAGTAATACTTTTTGAATCCCATGTTATCGCACATCATGTACTCGTAAGACGGATCCGCTTGCAATTGTGACATACCACATATCTGAGCCAGTCAGCGTGATTCTTCAACCCCGATCCGGCACTCGCCATACGTCCCAGATCCTCACTCAACTCAATCAGACGAAATCCCAACGTACCTTAATAGGAGCTTCTAACTCGAGCAGAATCGGCTGCTGTATAAAGATCTCTCGGGCCTTCGTGCACAAATACCTGATCTCCTGCTCCAACAACTGCACTTGTTTGCCAGGTCGGCTACCCCTCACTTCCAGTAACCTCTCGACAATAGAATCAACATCATATTCCGTCGGGTCCGCGGTCGCCATCTGTCCTGGCTAAGGTGTTCTGACTTGTGGAGGTGTTGATGGGGAGGCAGATACACGCAATTTGGTAAATTCGCTCGCGTCTAGTGCAATTTGCGGTCAGATCCGGAACCGTGGAGATATTGTCAATTCAGGCACTGGCAGCTGAATGCCGATGCGGGAGACTGGTGAATCCACTAGGTTGTGGTGTATAGTATGCGAGGGGGGTTGTTGCTCTGCAAGTGTGCACAAAGCTGACTAGACTAGCTTCAAGGCGTGGCTGACTAGCTTGCAGTCTTTGACCGCACAAGTTGCTCTCTGTGTCGGTTGGGCCGATATTTGCGGTATACTGCTCAACCACGCGTGCTTCTAAAGTCACACTGAGATGGCAAAACTATTTCGAACAGTTGATAGTTTATGACTCACTAATGCGTTGGGAAGCGTTAAGAGGTGCAGATGCAGTGTATCGGGATCGAGATATCCACCTGCAGAGGATATTCTTGTATTACAGCATAGCAGATTGAATGAGATTATTTTATTATAAATATTATATCATATATCTTGACTATAATTGATAATGGCAGTCGCAGAAAACTGAGAAACATGAATAACAGTTGGAGACTAAACTGACATACACGTGCCGATGATACACCATGTCCCTAGCATTGCGCCGTACTAACTTTCACGCAGTCAACCATTTTGGCCTGGCAGGCTGACATGTATAGTCGACAGCACCTGGTAATACCCACGACAAATCGGATCAATGTTCGTGAAATTGACCTCCGCTCTGTCCACATTTAGCCCAGTGGAGACCATGATTGCGTGGCTCTTCGGTTGCTAATAATAGCTGTCTTCAATGGTAACAAGCTTTACAGTGAAGCATATGGCATCGAAATATCAGCAGCGAAGATTTTTCGCAAGCCGCCGTATTGGCCGCTGCGTCGCGTGGAAGCCGCGGGTCACCCCTTCCCGAGTTACTATTGTTACTGATCGACAGAACAACTTCGTCCGGAATATGCGCCGTCAAGATGCTTTTGTTCTCGTCCCCGTCGAACGCGTCCACACGGCGGAGCCCATATTTGGCCGCCGATCTCATTCACCCCCAACTCCTGGAACCAAGATATATTACCAATATGTTACAAATATATACACGAACCATGATACCTAGATATATATAGTACATCAATGTAGTGTCTGGCCGACTCCTCTTCGAATGAAAAAACTATATACAAATTTCTAATCTACCCCAAACATTCTCAAGTTAGGCCGTGTCGGGCCGGTTGAGAACCATAGCGGGACTTAAAGCTGAACTGAGAGGGAGCCTCGGGAACCGGATGGCTCTCGGCATTACTCTCACTCATAATCTCATCGTCATCAACATAAGTCCGAATGACACGCTTAAACTGGATAGTGTTGAGGCACTTCTCTATTAGGGCTTGTACGTAGACATTGAGCTCCATTGCGCCCTCCCTGTCGAAAAGAACAACGGGAAATCGATACCTATCCAATAGTTAGAGATTACATATTCACAGATGCAATGAGGTAGCATACGAAAGCCATAGGTAGAGCGTAATCGACAAATGAAGTTGTTCCAAATTCTTCAACGTATGGGGCTTTGACACATCCGCATATTCGATCGCATCCAAGTCGAAGTGCTCTATATCAACCAGCGATATAGGTGTTCCCCTTGCAATGGCCTTGCATATTTCTTCCATAATCAAAGAAATAATGCCCACTCTAGAGTTAGCGGGCGCAGTCACTATGGCCGTCTTTTCATTAACCAACAAACCGCCGACTTCAGATATCATTCTGGCAACCGAGATCTGTTGCTGTAAAGAGCATGTGACGTAATTATTTGACGCTGTCGCAAGGTTGTAGAACTTTGTAAGCAGGATATCGAATGGCATTGACGGTGGATATTCCTGAGCAAATCGTCGCACAAGATTACTGTGGGGCAACACTCCAGCGTGAGTTATCGGAACAGCGTCGCGTGCCATGCATTTGACAAGGTAACCACGATCTTCTTTGTCCAGTGTCGTGACAAGACCCAAACGATCAGCATCAGATGTTTGAGTACCATTGGCAGCCTCAAAGGATGATCTATAACGTCCTGCCCGTCCTGCTATTTGCTTCATATGATTAGGGTCAACTCGGCGGTAACTTAGCCCGTCGAACTTCGTGGCTGATTCGAACACAATCCGTTTGATAGAGAGATTGAGACCCATGCCAATTGCATCGGATGCGATTAATACATCGAAGCCGGAGTTGGGATCATTAAATAGCTGCGCTTGTCGAGCACGAGTCTCTGGCGGGAGACCACCATAGATAATAGCGCATTTGTGTTGCGTCTCATTTTCGATTTTTCGTTTGATAGCGAAGATACTTTGTCGGGAAAATGTCACAATCGCATCGCCTGGCCGTATTTTCTCGACCGAAGAAGTTAAAGAGTGTTTCTCGACTTCTAACGGGCTCAATCGCTTGTATCGATTAACTACTACCTCATCGCCAACGCTTTCCGCTAACGAGAGTAATAAGCCGACTGAACGTTCTTCGCCGCACAAATGAAGTTCTTTGGCTTTTAATCCCAGTACCGCTGCTGTCCACGCCCATCCTCGCAGGGGATCGCAAATCATCTGAATTTCATCGATAACAGCAACGTCAACTTCGTTGACTTGATCCACCATCTCAACAGTTGACGCCGATAATCCAGCCTTATTTCCAAACTCGTCAAATTCCATAATAATTTCTTCACCAGTTACTAAGTTGCAAGCCCTGCTTGCAGCTTTAAAACGTTCGTAAATCTCACGAGCAAGAAGTCGTAGAGGGCCAGCAAATATTCCCGTCTTTGCATTCTGCAGCCGCTGGAGTGCCGTATATGTCTTGCCACTGTTTGTAGGCCCAACGTGCAGAATCCACTTTCGCTTCATCCCTCTCGTGTGCGGGTACCATTCTTCTGGACGATCCATGTTGGCTAACTGCCGTGACTTTCGCGTCATAATTGGTGTCCGAGAAGAAAACGCGTTCTCTTTCTCTTGTAAGAAATTCACATAGCAAACGTTCAGCATGTTGTCAATCTGCACAATTGCACTCATCTTACTGTCTGTCGCTCTCTGAATCTTGCATAATATACCAAGATGGGGAATTGTCGGCCTGTCGGCCATGTAGTCCTGATACTCCGGCGCATGGAGCGCATAATACTGGTTTTCTGGTAATTGACGCACAGCTTCGCAGTAGTCCTCCAGATACTGATCGTACATCTCGGCATAAATATTGAATTTCGACATAAGAGAATGTTTCGTTGAATGAAGTCGCAGATTAAGGAGTCGAGATCGAAGTAAATTCATGAAGTCCCCATACGACGGCACGTTCTCTGCAGGTGCTGGACGCGGGCTACTGTGACTAGTTGGAGAGAGCCTGTACGAATTGAAATCCTGCCGAGATCTCCGTTTCTTGACCTGGCCCCCAGAACGCGACCAGACGATGGAAGCGTGAAAGAGCCGACTATGAACCACATATATGCTTGCAGACTGTGCTTGAGGGCGTACAGGCCTCCGGCATAGCACTGAGTGAGCTCCGAATACCCTGTTTGCCATGCTGATATCTGGCGAACGCAGATACTACAGCCGGTCCCTATGTGGTATGTGTCTGACTTAGATGATTCTGTTGAGAGTCCATGAAGATGTAATCAATTTTTTGTCGCGGGAAAGATTTTGAGTTTCGAGGACTTCGATGTCGGAGATGGATGTCACTCGATATGTCCCGTGATGTCCGCACAACGTCATGCATGCCGTCAAAACCAAACCTTGACATATAACAGATTCAGGAGACGTGGATCAATAGCTTTGTCGAACGCCAGCAGTATATAGTGCTTTCTATTTACTTATTCGTACTTTGCGCTCGAGGCTGTGCTTAGCCCAGTAGTCTTACGGGCCGCACAGGTCGTGGATCCCAAAGGTCAATTTCGAAGTCTGGTGGCTGCAATACTGCTCCTTTGGTTCGACAGGTCATATCTAACTCATCCGAATAGACGCGACGACGTCGTCGTTGTCAAGAGCTCAATAAAAGGCCACTTTGACAAGATGCCGTTTTCCTTGATTGAACAATATCAGAGGAGTAAGTGCATGCGATTAACGAGATCCATTGAGCAATTCTGACGGCTGTTCAATAGAGATCTTAGAGCTGCTGGATTCTATCGTTGTCAAGAACAAGGTACGCGACTCGTTTAATCTCACACGTACGTCCAGGCTAACCAGTAGCAGTATAAATATGTTGTAGTGGACCGGTATACGTCAAAGCTCATCGATAATGTATTTGAAACGAACGACATCTTACGGCATGATGTGTCTGGTATATAGAAACCTCTTTTGTCGGGAAATGGCATCTAAATTGTTATTAGCTATTGAAACGATTGAAGAACGTCGGCAGTCACGAGGGTCTTTTGAGGCAGTCTATATTCTATCGCCAAAAGATTACGTTGTCGACTGTTTACTAGCCGATTTCGCGCGAAGTCCCCCACGATATGGTGCAGCACATATATTCTTCGTGCCAAGTACGCTCCTTCTATCAGTTTAAACGTTCAAATCGAAGTAGTCTAATTATTCGGAAATAGTGTTCGACGAGGCGCAAGTGAATAAGATTTATAACTCAGCAGTAGCTCCTTACATACGCTGCTGTGTATCATTAATGATAGATTATCTTCCTCAGCAATCGAACGTGTTCACATTCGGCAATCAAGACGCACTACCAATTTTCTACAATCCCAGTTGCTTAGATCTGGTTGTCGCGGCTGCTAGGCGAACTGCTCGTAGTGTAAGTTTTATTTGTAGGTATTTTGTCCTAAGTGACGGCTAATTTCCTTCTCCTTAGCTAGTGGGCGTTTGCGTCACGCTAGGGGAGTACCCGTTAGTACGATTTCTGAATCCGCCAGTGGAAACGCATATGGCGTATACTTTGCCATATATGATCGCGAAGGAAGTGCAAGAAGGGCTCGACGAATATGCCCGCGCCAACCGAGATTTTCCTACTGTAGAACCAGACAGGCAACAGTCCATATTCCTAGTTCTCGATAGGTCTATGGATCTAGACGGCCCCTATTTGCACGAGTTTTCATATGAAGCCATGGCGCACGATCTGCTGTTTATAGAGAATGGAAACAAATACACGTACGCCCGACAAAGTAAGGACGGCGAGCAAGAGGATGTTGTCGGTGTTTTGTCTGAGAAGGATCCTGTATGGGTGTCGTTACGGCATAAGTATATCGCAGATACAATTGATGAAGTCAAGGAAAAAATAGTTAAGTTTACTGAAGAGAACAGTCAATTTGCTAATCTGTACGCCGTGGTATTCAGTCATATGTGATGAACCTAAGGACTAATTATATCTAGTGACAATGCATCGGCTTCACAATTAAAAGATGTCTTACTTACGATGAAGGTGTTCTCAAAAGAGAAGGAAATCCTAGGTCTGCACATGAGCATGACGGAAACAATCACGGAACTTTTCAACCGAACGAGGTTGAGCGCTATTGCTGATGTTGAGCAGTGTTTAGCAACGGCATTGACACCAGAAGGCAAGCCGCCGAAGGCAGTGCTTGAGGAATTGGTGCCATTATTAGATGATGAGCACGTTTCGTACGGTACTCCGATATTTCCGTAATTTGTGTCCAGCTTGATTAACTTTCGTCACAGAACACGAGATCGAGTTCGACTACTTGCATTATACCTATTGTACCGAGAAGGAGTGGTAGAAGCAGACTTTGCCAAGTTATGCAAGCACGGCAAGCTCAGTTCGATGGATATGCATCTAATACGAAATATGGATTTATTGGGTGCTAAGCTTTTCAAGGCATCGCCAAAGGACAGAAGACCTTCGAAGAAGGGTGCAAGAAACGAAGTCACTGAAGAAGAAACGCAGCCGTTTACAAGATATGTGCCTAGAGTGAAGGATATTTTGGCTGGCGTCGTCAACAATGCTCTTGATTTAGAGCTATTCAAGCATCTCAAAGACCAACCTATAGGTGCCTATGACTCAATGCCTGCGCAGTCTACCACGTCCCCAGCCCCTAGACGAAACCGAGCCTTCTGGCATGATCGGACGACGCAGATGCCGGCTCAGCGTATTTTCGTGTTCATTGCGGGAGGAATGACGTATGCGGAGGCTCGGTCGGCATATGAAATCTCAAACGCGCACAATAAAGAGGTGATAATTGGGTCTGACGATTTTCTGACCCCGACAGATTGGCTGCACCAGCTCTCAAGACTACGTAGCCGGCGACGGGATCTTAATCTAGAGGCTGATCAGCCAGACCCAGAAATGCCTGCATATTTGTTAGAACGAGATCCCCCTCCGCAGCAGCATATTATCAGTCAGGGAAGAAATGGCAAGCAAGCGCAGTCCGCACCTGGACCATCGGTGCCATCTACAGGACCTCATAAGCTATCCAGAAATCCCGACTACCATCACCATAAGACTACGGGTAATCCACCGGGCCATTTTGATGCGGAGACAAAGAAGAAAGGGAAATTTGGAAAACTTGGTGGCTTTTTCAAGTAAATTTCGTGGCATGTGCATGAATAGTTTTAATCATTTTGGGCTAGATTTTGATTTTATTTGATTTTCGGACTACGGATTTCTTCGGGTGTTTCATTATAATATGTATTCTATTCCGGATGTTGGCATGTATATGTATGTATTTTGCATCTTAGTAAATGGCACAATTTTGCATCATGTTCCATCATAGTTTCGGCAAGTTAAGTCGTACAATCGTAGACTAAGTAGTAAGTGTGAACCGATATGCGCAATATGCTCAGCATATATATTGTAGAATCCAACAATAGCAGTATATGTAAACGAACACCGCGACACCATCCCGCTAAGCTTCCACTAGCACTTCATGTCAATTTGTACTAAGAGGTAATTAGCAATCCCGTCCAGAAAGCTATCTAATGAATAAAACTTACATGATCGTAGTCAATAGTAGTGTAGATAAGGCCCAATTCACTAAGATACTCACACGCTTCTTGAATAGTATTCGGATTAGCGCCGACCCGCTGGGCAATTACATGAATATTTACTCCTTCATTTGATGCCTGCTCTGCTGCTGAAGACAACGTATCCAACACCCTGCGTTGAAGAGACGTGAGATTCTCATTGGTGTAACTGCGCGTGGAAGGCTGGATGCCAATCATTTTCGTCTCTTCTAGCGCACCTCCGGCTCCACCTTGTCTTTCAGGATGGAGAGTCTGTAAATGTAGCGCGAGAGCTTCGAGCTGTGCATAAATGACCTCATTGTAATCGGTCACTTTACGGATCAGATTACCGTTTACTTGCCGCTTGTTGTTGAAAAAGGCCTTTAACTCGCCAATGACACGAACATAGTCTCCCATCTGAGGACTGGCATAAACTATTAGTATGTAATCCAGTTGGTTCACGTCCAACTTAATACATACCCTTGGATTCGTTCACTATCTGGTCTGTCCGCCGACACGAATTTTCTGACTTCAATAGTTCCCGTACCGTCCTCAATTCTGTAGGTTGAATTTGTGGTCTGATTTAAAACATTTCGAACCATTCCCACAAACGTGACTGTTGACACATCAACACCATCAACGGAGTACTCTGAGTCTGGATGAGCCTGTGATGCATCAAGAATCTGTTTAATCGTTACGGGTCGTATTCTGCTTTTGGACTCTGAAATCGACTGCAGAGATGTTAGATACCAATAACTTCCATTCAAATAATGAACGAAGACGAGTACTTACACGGTCGCCACCACCCTGGGAATTGCTCATACCATCGGATCCGTAGTTATTGCTCACAAATCCTCCGCCACCGCCTCCACCTCCAAAAGCACTGCCGTAGTTAGAATTATAGCTGGTATCATACGACATAGTCGGAATGTGTTGGTGACAATATGTGATGTGAATAAGTGCTATGGGAGTTAAGGAGCCAGCAACAACAGAGTGAATCAAACGCGACGCGTGGTCGCCGGTTTTCGCGCGCGTATTATCGCGCGTATTATCTCGTTCTAGATTGAGATCACAACATTAGTAACAAACTCAGATCACAGCATCTGGGTTTACTGACACTAAACCTGATTTTGTAAATTTCCAAAACATGCTTTTTCGCAAACCACGGTGCCTGCAGTTTTCGGTCGCACCGGCGGGCATAGTCATCGCTTATTCCACTCCACAGCGGATCACATCATAATTATAAAATTCGACAGTCCGGGTCGGTTCAACTGCCAAGCTCAACTTGATTACACAACGGAGTGTTCTTCATCTTTACAACACATGTGACACATGCACAGCGTCTATCCCAATGAAGTGAAAGAGTAAAAGATAATACAGGCACTAACACTAAGTATTTTGTGTTCGGAGTACGTTCCACTTCCCGATTCGACTCGACCTTGTGTCGCAGTGGAAACGGAGCCATTTGCAAAGTGCTCGACGAAGAAGACTTCATATATGTCTGGGTGAGTCATATTTAGTGAATGTAATGCTGCGCTATCTAGATTTCATGTAGTAGTAGCTGTGAATTACTTTATTTTATTATTTGGTTAGATGAGTTGTATTAATTTATATGTAGATCTCTTCGCGACCTCACAAAGGCTGTAACGGCGGCGCTATCAAGCGCAGACCTGCCTCTGGCAGGAGATCAAAGGGTAGAGCTTCCAGACAATCTGTCTGGCAGTCTCACTGCATATATTAATAAGCATGACAAGTACGAGGCCAGTGATGCTCAAAAATTGCATGAAGAGTTGGTGAATGCTTGTAGAACATATGTGGTTTCTCCCGATTCGCCTCAAGAGAGTCTGTTTCTGCAGATAATACTACAGCTTATTCCAAACATAACTCCGCACCAAGACGGCGTGAAATTTTGGATCCACCAGTTTGTGCTTCCAGCAATCGATTCTGCCGGAAGATCGCGTGTGATAGTTGAAGACGCACGAGCGTTTTTATTCAATATCATGGTCTATGATGCAGATGATGAAAGCATAGACTTGCACTTACGCGAGGCATTGTCAGACTTCGTAGCGGACATGTTAGTCCGGATCTATGTCGGAACAAAACTGGTTGGTGTCGCTGGAACTTCTATGAACGAGTATGCAGGTAACGATGTTGCAGAACGTCAAGCGATTTGCATGCAAAATGCGGAGAGTGAATTGAGAAGATTTGGCAACAGGCGCCCCAAGGCATTTTTCAACGTCCTCGATCAGTATTTTATGAAGAAGGAATATCGGGTAGCTATTCTCAGTCTGCTGTGCTCATTTATGCAGGCACAGCCGCCACATTTGTTCGAAACTCACAGTTCGAAACTAGTTGATCACCTGTACAAATGCCTTTTACACGACAGATCGGCTGTTGCAGTTAACTTGGCGTGTACTGTGTTTGTAATGCTACTTCCACATATCTGCAGTATACTTGGTCCTGACTTGCCAAAAGCCTTCGCGGTGTATGCGAGAATGATATATTGGGACATTTTGTACAAGAACGAATTTGCAGCGCCGGGAGACGATGGTGAAGAAGATGGACCCCGCCATAAAGGGCCCGACAATTTGGGCAGCTCAAAGTCAAGCGATGATGCGTCGAGTCCCAGTAGTACTATGTCGTATGGTGGTTATTATTATTATGATGACACGGAGGGTAAGGAGCTCGGACAGGGTAGTCTTATGAAAGTCATCAAGCCACAGGCGGAGCAACAGATGTGGGACGTCTTAGGTATGCTATAGCTAATCAACGTTACTGCCAACTAACTGACACTTCGTTCTTGCAGACGGTAGTTTTGATAGTTTTGATGACCCCCCAAGCGCTGGTCCAGACTCGTTGACTGTTAACTATTCGAGAATCTTCACATTTATATATGGACTATACCCGATCCACTTTTTGACATTCCTAACAAGTCCACGGCGATATTTCCGAATGCGCGGCGCTGAAATGAGTGATTACATAAAGTACGACATTGATGATATCGCGTTACGTTCACAGATTATGTCACGGCGTCATTTACTACATCCGAATTTCTTCCGCTATACATTTGAGAGCGAGATTTCAGATAGGCAGCGATGGGACCTTGCGGGAACGGCAGAGGATGTCGCGGCATTCTGTATCACGCTTGATACAAAGAATCTTGAGATGCCGGAAATGCAGGAACCTACTGTTATTTTTCGAGGATTTCATGATCATCGTGAGCATTCTACTGAAGATCAACTGCACGCTTTCATGTCTCTCGATGAATCGGCTGAAACCCACGTGGAAAATGTTGCACCAGACGAACGACCCACAGATTCGGGCACTGCGGAAGTGCAAGATGTGATGCATCGCGATGAGGCGTTCTCTGTGATTGACGCACTTGACGAGATTCCGGAAGACAGCTACTTGTTCCCTGCGGACGACAATATTGGTCGCGCCTCCGATCGCGCCTCGATTGCAACCGGTAGCGACGATCAAAGCTCAGGAGTACGTATTTCTGCTCCGATTGTTGAGCCATTCATGGGGAAGGGCCTTCAGTCTACGAGCTCTGAGAGCGAACGGTCAAAAATTGTGACTAGTCCAAGTTTTAAGCCGCAGACACCGATAGCTGAATCCGTCTCGTCTATCAGCGGGTCTGGAGAAATGTCACCTGGAGGAAACGCTCACAGACCTATTATGGACATCGAATCTATTCTCGAAAATCATAGAGATATTAATAGTCTAGTCATGTCGCGCCGCGGATCAGCCGAGACTGCGTCTCTGGGAATGTCATCACCAATATATCGATCCCAGCAACACGGTTCCCTGTCCGAAAGCATATCGTCCCTCAAGCTACCAGCCCCAATCACAAATATCAACAGTAATATTGGGCTAGAGATTGAACATACTACATCACGTGAGGATGGTCGGCGACATGCATCCGTTGCATCATCGATCAAGTCTTTACCACTGTCTCCGAAGACGCAAAGCTCTCCAGGGGTATCACGTCAGAACCCGAAGAGTCCGACATCGTTTATGCAGCTTTCTCATTCTCATTTTCTCGGTAGTAGCAGTATCACCGCTGTATCCAATACAGGACCAGCCCAAGATTCGAAGGTACAGGTTCAAGTCCCGGTCACCTATCTACAGCGACAACTTCTAGTCCTGCGTAACGAGCTTAATTTTGAACGATATCTGAAACAGCTGCGGCTGCGTAATTTACGACGACTGAAGGAGCAATATTCAATTCTCCAGCGAGACGATGCAAATACGCAGGGTTTGTTATTGTCGAATCGCATGTTGCAAACTAAGATTGAGCGACTGCAGACCGACGCAAAAAAGCAACATGCCTCACTTACGACGTTGGCAACCGATCGCGCTAAATATTCAAACCAGCTGCTTCAGAACAATCGAGATTTAAAAGCAGAACGGGACCAGTGGAAGACCGAAGAGGATGGAGTTCGTGGTGCGTTAGAGGCGTCTCGACAAGAGGTTGAAATGTTGAAGCATGGATTTCTTGAGAAAGAAGCTGAGATTGAGAGAGTTGGTCGCAGACTCAAGGATGCCATGACAACAGCAAGTGAAGTAGAGTCATTGAGAAAGAAATATACGGTGCTTCAATCTCGAGTTCTTGAGATGTACGCGAGGGATGAGCGGACATCGAAGGCACCATTGACAGACGAGAACGATGAACTGCAAAACCGTATTGCAAAGCTTGAATTACGGGTCAAAGCGGCCGAGTCCGAGTCACAACAACTTGAAAAACAGTATTCGTCTAGAGTGGAGGAGCTGGAAGAAGAGCTCACGGAGATCAAGAGCAGAATTCGGACTGGACAGAAGATTGGGGTTTTGTAAATTATGGGTTTATCATCGTTATTTCAATTAAGCATGGTTATAAAATGGGATTGATTGGATTGGAACGGATTGCTCTTTGCTAGGCTTCGTATATTACACATAAACTGGAGTTTTCTGTGCGAATTTTAGTAATTGTCGATTAAGAATTGGCTTTATCTAATGTACTAATACGAATTGAGTTTATGACAATATATTGACGGTAAACATTCTTCTTGATTGTTCCCATAATACTGCCCTCCGGACTTCTCCCAAAATCAATAGCTATGAAACAAAAGTCGCAAAAGACAGTTACAGAATACAAATCAGTTTTCTCTGGTGCTGAATATAGTTCCGCGAACCATCGCAATCTCATCCGGTGCACCTAGGGAGCTGAGATCCAGACAGGTAATGAACACGTGTTCGCCCCTCCACAAATAATTAACGTCTCGCGCGAGTCCTGTAGACGTTGGAGGAGGAAATCGCAAAATCACAGTCTGTTCTGCGGGGATGTATAATTCAACCAAGGCATACGCTGTCGCTCCCGCTCCATAGTACAACTTAACTTCTTGCGTTGTTGAAAGCCAATGTTTAACTGAGAGTGATGCTTTTCGTTGGATATCTAGTGAGATGACAGCACGCATACTGTGGATTGGTGGTTCCGTGGCAGAAACGTCAGTAATTCGAAGACCGGGATTCAGGATCCGCACAACTGACATGTCATTTGTCGCAACGGCTGGTTCGACATCAAACGAAATTACGATACGTCCATCTGCAGTTGCCATAATTACATCCGTGTTATCTCCAAACCAATTTCGCGCCTCATTGACAGTAAATGCATAAAATTTTCCTTCAAACGTTGGGCCTAATGTGTACTTCTCTCCACATCGCAATTCTCCTTCAATGCAGACGACGTCCAGAATATACTGAGGCATTCGATCTTGGTGAGAGTAGTACTCGGCGTTGACCATGTGAAATCTAACTTTGGATTTTGGACAGACATTTCCTGCAGAAGAAGTGTGGAAGTCGCCGATAACCTCCGGATCCAAATCCAATCGCACGCGGGATGGCGTCATAATGCGCCTTTCAGATCGATTTTCATCCTTGAATATACGACTGTGCTCTTCATAAGCCTTCGCGCCTCGAGCGTAAACGTCGAGAAATTCGTGGAGAATAGTCAATTTAGCGCGATCCGTGGACTCGATATTAAAATTTGAAATTGTCATTTTGCAGAATATAGGCGTGCAGTCGCTGTCAGCGTCGATCCAAACTGAGCCGGGCAAGTAGTCGTGGTCATGGGTGAAAAAGGAAGGGAATGCCTCCATAATATATTCTTTCACTGACGCAGACATGGCACGCCGCGAATCTACGTTAGTGGCGTCTACTACAATGACAACTTTCCTGCCCAATGAGAGAACAATTTCTAGATCGTCGTGCCATACTGGGCAGTCGACGTTTGGCACATGGATGACAATTATGTCCGGATTCCAAAGACAGGTGGCCTGAATTATTGACTGTGTGCTGTGGATATATGGAGCTATCATGTGGATAATAGCAGAGCTTTCAGTGGCTGCCTTGAGCCCGTTGTAGTAGTAATATGCTCGTTGATATGGTGAGCTGTAGAAAGATTGCGGCTGGTGTATGAATCCGCGTGCAATGCTGTAAAATATACTGGCACTGTGGAACATTGTCAAGAAACCACCATCACGACAATCCTTGAAACTCTTCTTATTATGCAGCACGAGACAACGCAAGTGAACGTCTGAATCTTGCGGTATGACGTCGAGTATTGATTTGCGGACCTCGACTTTATTAGCCTATATGCTAAGATATGTTTGCTGTGCGCACTTACGGCATCCTGCTCGGACGAGGCTGGCGACGAGCCATATGAAGAGGTTGAAATTGTCGACGCCATAGACCTCGTACGGTTGAGAGTCGAGCGATGGAGGACAGCCATTTATCCTTGACCAACCAAGAGTATTAAGTCGGAAGTGCTGATCGGAGAAAAAAGATCGATGAGAACAAGTTCAGAAATCGAAATACTGGCGGAGCCATCGTGCCGGTGAATACACTAATTTGAAGAAGACCTGCGTTTGCAGCGGCGTGATGGGCCGATTCGAAGTTATGAGCATCGAAGAGATTAATCCTCAAGAACACGTCAACTTCGCAACGATGCGGCTCAATGCTGGGAGTTGACAAAAATTTTTGGTGAATCAGTCTCCCAATTCTATACATGATTCGACTCGACCTGCATTGTCGATATTTTTGTATTACAAACTATTAGTCGTGCAACATGTCTGATAGCGATTTGGAATACGATATCTCAAACGCGATCGCGTCGTTCCGGCAGGAGTCGTCATCGGGATCAGACGGTGACAGCGACCTCGACATTGTTGACAGAAGGCGAAAGGCATCGAGACGACAAACACCGGCCAAGGGTGCGAGCGAAAGTGAGGATCAGCCATCGAAGACTACAAGGGAGCGAATTGTCTCCGATAATGATGACTCTAGTGATGATGAAGATTTCTTTAAGAATTTGCCTGTTCCCGCGTCTGTACCGTCTAGCGGTGCAGCACAGAAGAGAAAGAAGATTAATCCAGGCAAATTCAACGCGCTCGGTCTGTCCACGTCGCTTGTGAAAGCTGTTCATCGAAAGGGCTACAATGCGCCTACACCGATTCAGCGTAAAACTATCCCACTTGTGCTCGAAGGTCTTGATGTTGTTGGTATGGCTCGCACTGGTTCGGGAAAGACGGCTGCGTTCATCCTGCCAATGATCGAGAAACTAAAGACGCACAGCGCGAAAGTGGGCTCGCGGGCGATAATTCTCTCACCAAGCAGAGAACTGGCACTACAGACGCTGAAAGTTGTCAAGGACTTCTCGAGGGGTACTGATTTGAAGAGCGTGTTACTTGTAGGGGGCGACAGTCTAGAAGATCAGTTTGGCTGGATGCTGGCCAACCCTGATATTATTATCGCAACGCCAGGTCGATTTGCACATTTGAAGGTAGAAATGGATCTTGACCTACGATCCGTCGAGTATATTGTTTTCGATGAGGCGGACCGGTATGTGTTTGCTTGTACACGCATAATTACAATGCTAATTGTCTTTAGTCTCTTTGAGCTCGGATTTTCTATGCAGCTGACATCAATTTTGGCCAGCTTACCGGCAACGCGACAGACCCTGTTATTCTCAGCTACACTACCCAAGTCATTAGTCGAATTTGCACGTGCCGGCCTAAATGATCCCGTTCTTGTCCGACTCGATGCAGACGCAAAGATTTCTGACGAGCTGGAAGTGTTTTTCTTTAGCGTGAAAACGGCGGAGATTGATGGTGCATTGGCGTGGTTACTCCGGGAAGTTATTAAGATGCCTACTGCTGCAGAGATGCCACTGCAACAAGAGGATTGGAAGTACCAAGGAGGCTCGGATGCTGACAGCGATAATGCCGCGCATTCAGAGGATGAGGTTAAGAAGAATGCCAAGAAGAAATCCAAGAAAGATCTTTATAGCAAAAAATTTGAGGCACGTGTACCGCAACATAACGAACACACTTCTGCTCATGCTACAATTATCTTCACGCCTACACGTCATCATGTGGAGTATGTTACCGGACTGCTTAAAGCGTTTGGTTACGCGGTATCGTACATCTATGGTTCGCTTGACCAACATGCGCGCCGCGATCAGCTCGCAATGTTCAGAGCCGGAGTCACTTCCATTCTAGTTGTGACGGACGTCGCCGCTCGAGGTATTGATATCCCGATTTTGTCGAACGTCATCAACTACGCGTTTCCTGGTTCACCAAAAGTATTCGTGCATCGTGTTGGTCGAACGGCTCGTGCAGGAAAGCGAGGTCGCGCGTTCTCGTTGGTCAAGGATTCTGAAGTCCCGTATTTACTTGATCTCGAGCTTTTCCTGGGCAAAAGTTTACTGCTACCAGTACAAGCAGAGGAAACTGATATTGATAAGATAGATTACACGACGAAAATGGTCGTGGGCAGCTTTCCTCGGGATGACCTTGAGCGGTCTTGTGAAGACGTGCAGAGCTTATTGGCGAAAGATTTCGATCTATTGTCGATTCAGCAGGTTTCGATCAAAGCTGAGAAACTGTATCTCAAGACCCGCGGATCCGCGTCGATGGAGAGTGTAAAGCGCGCAAAGGAGGTGATTGCTAGAGGGTGGGACTCTCTAAATCCTTTGTTCAAGGAGCATAAACTTGCTGAGCGAGAAAACATGTTGGGACGGCTCGCGAACTTTCGACCAGCGGAAACAATATTTGAATTAACCAGGAAAGGAGGCGTTGCAGTTGAATCTGGTGCAGATTTGATGAGACGGCGGAGAGCACAGGTAGCTCCGATTCAACAACATGCAAAGGACAAGGGAACTATCAGGATTGGTCCTGAGGTCCGAGAGAGAATTGCGGCTTTAGGGGACAGCGAGTTTGATGACGATGATGACGAGATTGAGGAGAAGACCGGAGCGGATTTGTCCACCGCATCAGAAGCAGATCTTCTGAACACGTTCAAGCTTGCGTCTGATGCCGGCAGTAAACGGAAACGAGGGTCATCAGGTGACGGTGATGAGACATTGTCTAAGAAGACAAAGAAGATATCGTTTAAGGACGAGGCCCACTACATATCCCATTACGCTCCTGCCGAAATAGCGCAAGACCGGGGTTATGGAATTAATTCCGGCAACTCAACTTCAATTACTTCATTCATGGATGCAGCTCCTGCGGCTACGTTTGATCTTGCAGCAGACGAGCAACTGCGTCAGTCGACTGGTATCATTGGCAGCAACCGCACTAAGCTTACTAAATGGGACAAGAAGCGCGGCAAGTACGTGACCAAGTCGACTGGCGATGAGACTACGATGGGTGGCAAGAAGGGCAAGATGATCAGAGGAGAGAACGGTGTCCGTTTACCTGCTACTTATAAGTCTGGCCGGTTCGAAAGTTGGAAGCAGGCGAACCGCAAGAATCGTCTGCGCATTGGCGAGATGGAGAACGCTTCGAACTCGAGTCACAACATGCCGCAGGATAGACGATATAAGCACAAAGAGATGAAGGCACCTCAGCCGGCGGACAAGTTGCGGGACGACTTCAAGACACGGTCCAAGAGGTTCAAGGAAGCGGAGGCAAAGGGTCTTCTAAAAAATAAGAAGACTACGAACGAGCTAAAGTCGACCACAGAAATCCGCAAGATGCGGAACCTTAAGGAAAAGCGACGGCAGAAGAACGCGAGACCTAGCAGAAAGGCGAAGAAGTGATTGTAGATCAGTAGAATAAAAGTTTTGCCTAATTAGCTATTAATGAGATGGCGTTATATGCATTGTACGATCAAATTCAAATAAATTTCTCTACGCAGATTCAGGATTTGAACAGTAATTCTCTACTGCAGATTAGTTGAGGTAATGTGCGTACCAGGAGAATCTGGGGAAGTCGGAAGTGAATGCGAATACGAGCCAAATGGTAAACGAGCGTGCTATGGCACAAATGTGCATAAGATGCCCCAGTTACGCGGCCACAGACCAATCACGTTGTGGCGTTAGATCAACCGCTTCAACGATATCAAGGCGCAGCTCACATTAATTGTCGTGATGAGGTCCCCAGCATCACCAGGAAGCAGCTCGCAACTGGCCGGAGAGGACGCAACCATGTCGTCCCAGGCCTCGCCATCCATCCAGGCGACTCCTCAGCCGCCGCCGCTGTCTGTCATGGACCAAAACCCACCATCCGGCTCGCTCTCTGCTGCTCCGAGCGTCCCGAGCGGCTCCCAATCGCCGCCGCTGCTGTCGATCGCCACCCTCGCCCAGCTCCGCGTCGGCTGCAAGGTGTTGGTCTCCAAAGACCACGACTATCGCGTCGCCGAGCTCCTCTCCATCCATACAAAGAAAGGAGAGCCTGTTTTTTATGTCCACTACCAGGACTTCAATAAGGTATTTTTTTCTGAATTTTTGCGATTTTTTACCTGCTCTGGCCGTCGTCAAGAGAGTCTTTGCCACCGCTTCCGTGACAATTCCGTGGCGGTTATGCATTTACCCGGATATCAACGGCTGGATCTGGCGCCTGTTACCCGGCGATCCGCGGCTATACGATCGATGTCCGGGGACCTATTTCGCAGCAACGAAATTGACAGCGCTGCAATGGGTTGTGATCGAGTTCTGGCTGTGTGGAGGGACTCATCGCTCACTTAAGCTCCGACGCAAGATAATTCTTCATTATACTAACATTTGACAGCGTCTCGACGAATGGGTGACTGCCCCGCGACTCGATCTCAGTCGACCTGTAGAATGGCCGCGACCTGAAAAGCCTAAGAAGGCACCCGCGTCAGCGGCGTCCAAGAACTCGAAGAACTCGCAAGACACACCACTCGCGCGTGATCGGAAAAACAAGAGATCTCGTGTGCCGGCCAAGATCGCGAAAGCAGCCCAGTTGGCTCGAGCACGTGGAAAAGAAAATATTGAAGCGGGTCTTGTTAAGGATGATGCCGAGCCATTCCTGGACGGACTCACTCCCGGCACTACAAACAATGCCACTCCTATGACCTCGACGCCATCAGAGGATGTTGACGCCAAGGACACCGACTTGATGGACTTGGACGACACGCAGCCCGAGACAACCGACGGACTGCAGCCGGAAAATTACTCTCGCGAGGAGGAGATTGAAAAGTTGCGTACTTCGGGGTCGATGACGCAGAATGCCCATGAAGTTGCTCGCGTTCGCAATTTCATGAAGATCCAGTTTGGCCAGCACGAAATCGAGCCATGGTATTTCAGTCCGTATCCAATTGAATTAACAGAAGATGATTGCGTGTACATCTGCGAGTTCTGTCTCTCATATTACGGATCCATTAAGCAATTCCAGCGACACCGCGTCAAGTGCCAGCTACAGCATCCTCCGGGTAATGAGATATATCGTGATGAGAACGTGTCGTTTTTTGAAATAGACGGTAGACGGCAACGTACATGGTGCCGCAATTTGTGCTTGCTTTCAAAGCTCTTTTTGGATCACAAGACGCTTTACTACGACGTTGATCCGTTCTTGTTTTACTGCATGACCAGACGTGATGAACTTGGACACCATTTAGTCGGATACTTTTCAAAAGAGAAGGAGTCAGCTGAGCAATACAACGTCGCGTGCATCTTAACACTTCCACAATACCAGCGGCTCGGCTATGGAAAGCTTCTTATTGATTTCTCATACGAACTCTCGAAGAAGGAAGGAAAACTTGGTTCTCCAGAGAAACCATTGTCAGATTTAGGTCTACTATCGTACCGTGCATACTGGTCCGATACAATCATCGAGTTACTAGCAGACGAAGATCGCGACGTTAAAGAAACCACGATCGAAGAAATCGCGACAGCGACGTCAATGACGACTCAAGACGTTCTGCACACTCTCCAAACGCTAAACATGCTCAAATATTACAGGGGGCAGCATATCATCTGTCTAACCAACGGCGTACTAGAGTATCGCGAAAAACTAAGGAAACGGCGACGCAGAAAATTGGATCCGCAGAAATTACAATGGAAACCTCCTGTTTTTACGCCAGCACAGCTCCGGTTTGCTTGGTAATCCATGTTTCATGTCATTATTTACATAATTCCTTGTTTTTATTATTTTCACAATGTCCATTATGGAGTTCATGGGCGTTAGCATTTTGATGTGTTCTTGATATTAGTGTTTGGTCTTCCTTGCTTGTGCCTTGTTTTGCTCTTGGGAGTCGCCTTTCATATTGTATACCAGTTATTTTTAGTCGGTTAGTGCCGCTTGTATTATTGTCACTCTGAAGTGATGGAAGTCAAATAAATATTTCGACTCTGCACTACAATAATTTCATAAACTATATTTCAATTGACAGTCACATATACCGTTTATAATCACAATGACTCGCTAACAACAATGTCTTTGTAACACTTTATAACCTCCTACTAATAGATGAACATTTCCTTTCCTTTCAAAATATCGTACTAGCGGCCCTACCATCCATCCTGTGGGTCACCTCAACTTCAACGAAATATATGGAACCTCAACATCCTCATCATCCAAATCGTCCGCACAGATCTCGAAAATCAAAGTCTTCGCGTGCTCAGGCACCGGTTTCTTAGACACAGACTCAATGAGTTTCGTGAGCGGCAGATTATATTTATCCTGCAACTTCTTTGCCGGGAAGAACGAAGCGTAGAGTAGACTAACGCCGTACGACAACATGGTGATCGTGAGGCCTTCCTTCTCCTTGAAGTAGTCAATCAGCGCCTTCAAAGTGATGTCCTTGTCCAAATCAAACCTGTCCCAGATCTTATCGACTTCTTTGCCATTGTACTTCAACTTCGGAGACGCGATCGGCTCGGAAAAGCCGAAGAATGGGAGCGACAAGTTCACGAATCCGTTCTTATACGACTCGAGTTTGTTCTTGCCGTCGGCGACCTTATACAGTTCTAAATTCACAAGACCAGTAACCAAGGCTGTAGTTGTCGCAATGGCAGGGATAATCCGACCAGCAATCAGCTTTGTGCGGAGCCGGTCGGCGGGTTCAATGGCGTAATTCAGCGCCCGCAAATTCGAAGCCGCGGTTATGAAGTCAATGTGATGGTTGCTATCATCGTCCTTTTCAAACTCGACGGGAACAAGTCTGTAGCCTGCAAGGGAAGACGGCGGCGGCAAGCTCTCGGCAAGCTTCTTGAGCTCGTCATCCTCCAGACTAGTCGAGTCCCCCTCGACTGGCTCATTCTCGTTCACCTGGATCCTGATACCGGATCTCGGCGAGAACTCTGGAACCATGATATTATCCAGGATCTTATTAAACACGGTCAGATCAGTGCATCCCTTCAGACCATAGTTGAAAGCATGAAGATTAGCACCGGCAACAATAAAGTTCATGTGTGTGTCGTTGCTAGGGTCGAACACCAACGGGTTAGGCGCACGCTTCGGACCGGACCAGAATGGCGATCCCGACGACGTGACAGCATCCTTAGGGAAATTGTACAAAAGCTGCGCAATCTCATTGTTGTATTTCTTCTCAAACTCCAATCGCGCCCAGATAATGCACTCGTCGAAAGTGAGTGGCTTGGAAGTAACAAGATAAGACTGAAGAGTCTCCAGGATGGTCTTCTGGTCACCGCTCTGCTTCAGTGTGCTCTCAACAAAGTCAGGGTGCGATAAATACAGGTTGACATTCTCTGCCGGAAGAACGAAGTACTCCTGAAACAAGTTCTTGGCCCACTACAACTCATTAGCACACGAAGGCATAAAAAATTTAGAAAACATACAGCGATGGTGTGTTCAATCTGATTTGGGAAGCTTCGGAGAGTGCAAAGAGGAATACTCTTTTCTGGTGGATCCTGACTAGACGAGTAACTCTCAGTAAGACCTGGGTATACGACCTGAGTATTGCCCTTCGTTCCTAGGGTACCACTCTCCAGTAGTGGTTTTCGGTAGAACACGCATCGTCGGTCCATATAAGTTCGCGCATCAACATTATCGAGAGCATTGGTAACGCCGTCCAACCCATTCCAGAAATCGTCATCAAAAACATTCTCAGTGTCTGTACCAACCTTTTCCTGCTTTGACTCAATGTGGCCAGCAAGTTCGGGGTTCATAGCAACAACAGCCCTAGCGGCAACCTCTGACTTTTGCTTGCCAACATCATGAGGTCGGAAAAGGAATTGCCGGTTCAAGTTTGACTTTTCAATAGAATCCATATCAGTAACAACGATCTTGCCTCGCGGACCAGTACCTAGTCCCATCAGAGCCCAATTCTTCAGCATCTCACACCCGATTGCACCTGATCCAACCAAGAACTCCCGTATGTTGCAAATTTGCTCATGAAAGTCCTTGCCGAAAACGGCAATTTGGTTATCGTATCGTGACCCAGTCGGGGCGGTGTTCTCAACAGTTCTTGGGAAATTCTCAGGTAGCGATTCCAATGAATCATAATAGAAATACTGCTTAATCGGACCGAACTTTCCGGACGACGCCTTCAACACTTCTTGTGCAACAATACCGCCGAAGACAGCCGTCATGGGTGGGAGATCGCCTCGGGCTTGGTAAGCCAGCTCCTTCAGCAAGTTCTCATCCAATTCAGCACCGTCTAAAATCGAAGGATTCTGCTTCGACAATGTGCGAGCAAGATGCAGCAATTCGTTGGCGTCCTCATCGTTATAAGGTCTTGGAAGCTGGCCTTCGTGCTTGTTGGCAAATCCCTGCAAGGCTTGGAATCCAATATGAAGCTGAGCTGGCCGCTCCATCTTGGCGAAATCGGAAATCAAATACTCTGGTTTTTCTAACTGCTTCGACAGTGGCTCAAAGTCTATTGTGAAGGGCACTTGAACTTGAGTGAACAAGCCGCCTTTTACGTATGTACCGAGACCACTGAGCGAGCCAACGTTGAATGCATACGGGCCAAGGACTTTGACCTTCCGTGGCTGACCATCGTTTAATGATGGAATTCCCTCAACTTCGGCAAACTTCACATAGTCACCGTCCTCTAGACCATGACGGCTATCGTCCAGCACAGACACATTACCATCTTCATCGATGTCTGAAACAATTCCGTGGACGGGCTCGTTGCCGGTAGCATCTGTAATCTGGAAGTTTGTCCCAAAGTCGTTGAAAATGACACCAAACAATCCGCGAACATCAGCAGAAATGAAAGAAATATTATACTTGTGAGTGAATTCGTTGATCTGCATCTGAGTCTCAAGAGAAGTTTCAGTCAGGACGACAACCTGGAACTGGCTGATGGTAGGCGCATCGAGAGGACTCTCAAGAACAGACACTTTCACATACTGATTCAGCTCTGCAAGTCGTGGGGCGGTAGCAACAGCTCTAGATACACCAATATCTTCCTCACGCAGAAAGAACTGCGATGACAGGTCCTCGATCTTCGTCGGCGCAGGATCCCATAAGGTGATACTCTTGACACCGGCGAGAGTGACATTCTTGGCTAATCTAAGGTTAGCCCTATTCGATCATGTAGACGAGCATTTACTCACCGATTTCGACACCAAGACCTTTAAGTCCAACAATAAGAATGTTCGATGTGTTCAACCGCTTCATGGCCTCCTCACCAAGGACGTATCTGCCATAGTCGCGTTAGCGCGATCTCCACAGCAACCCGAGAAACTAACGACAACTTACAGCTGGCGCGAATACAATCCCTCGTCAATGACAGGACCATCCTCGGCGTTATCAATTTGCATGCTATTTGCGTCCTGTAAATGTAACTCAATTAGCAACGCTGCCCCACCAATGACCATATTAGACACCATGCCCACAGTGACCTCTATGTCATCCCATCCATTCACTTAATACGTGATGAATAACTTACTGCCATTACGATGAATGGTGTTCACTCAAAGAAATTGATAAATGCTGAAACTTAGTCCTTGCGATAGTAAGGACGCTACTTATAATAACGTATAAAGCAGGGGACAATCGTGGACAAATCTAATCTATATATGTCCTCGAGCAATCGATGCACTGGAAATAGACGAGAGACTGCAACTAAGTGGATGGCCAATTTATAAGCTCCAATTTGCAAATCAACCGTGGCAATGAGGCAAGGGAAATCAATGAACGAAAGTATCAGGCTCGGCTCGATTTAGTTGACCGGCCTTTGATGAGAAATCAAATTCCCTAACCGCGAAGAAGCAGGAAGAAGGGCACGTCGTAGCCGCACGTCACCCCAGGCCTACGACTTTTGTGCGAAAGCCGGTTTGCAATTGCACGTTCCCACCTCCGGTTGCAGTTCATTAGTTTGATGCGGCGGTCATTCGACGTTCACCAAAACTTCATGATCGACCCAGATCAATCAATATTGCTTGACTCGCAGATTTCAGTGAGATTCGTTGACTTTTGCGCCAAGTATTAGACAATTAAATATTCAGAATAGATGTATCTTTCAGATCGACGACGGATACTCGTGCCTCCTTTCGCGCGACCACTTACTTACGTGGACGACACACCGAAGTCATCTCTTCAAGCAACTACTAAGTCCGTCTCAAAGCTCGACTCTGCACACAAAATTTATTTGAAGACATCAGTGCTACCTGATGCATCGGGGTCAGCCTATGTTGAACATCAGCAGAACAAAATTCTCGCCCTCGTGAATGGTCCACGGTCACAAAAAGGATCGTTCTCTCCGACTGCAAAATTATCGGTCGACGTCAAGTTTCTCCCGTTTTCATCTGACGCGCACGTACTAGGCATTCCACAGGGTGGTGGATTTACAACTGGTCTTGAGCGGACATTGGCAGACTTCATATATGCCTCGTTGATACCGTCAATAAGGCTGGGACAGTATCCAAAGTCAGGCATCAGTGTCTCGGTTGTAGTGATCTCGGGACCGCCAGTGTGGAAGGGACTCGTTAAGCAGATTGCAGCGTGCTGCGTCACCGCAGCCAGTGTTGCAGTGGTGGATGCCGGTATTGAAGTTGTGGATGTTGTCACGGCTTGCGCGGTCAAGTTCCCGATGGGAACCGAGGAAGATATAGAGATAGATCTAGACGAACATGGCATCGATGAGACTTTCAAAGAGGATGCAAGCAAGTTGAATATAGATGAAGTGCTATGCGCTTCTAAGCGTCACGATATAGGACGAGGAGTTGTAAGTTACATGGCGAGCAGAGACGAGATATCAGGATTCTGGATCGACGATGAATCTCCAAACCGACCTGTCGCCGAGGCGTCATATTCTATAGAGGGTGCCTGCTTGATTCGAGTGCTCAAAACCGCATGCGACAGCGCTAAGGAAATACGAAAATTGGTCAATGCAGTTTTGATTCAAGGTTTCCCAGAGCAAGACGAAACATCGTGTCAGGCAAGCAAGAAGATGAAACTGGGCGATTGAAGAACGTTATGGCTAATTTTCTCGTGCACATTCGGGCATTCATCCGAGGTATCTACGGTCATGTCTTTAAGTTCCGGATCTGAATGTTAATATTTAAGATTCTACAAGTCGCAAGAGCTTAATAAATATTCAATGTAACCAATTCATTCAACAGAGCACTACTGTACAAGTAATTTGGAATTGACAAAAATTAAACCTCTTCCATCACACACATGAAGCGAAGCAGAAAAGGGCAAAAATCGAGCGCAACTTATGAGTCGAATCAGGCTAATATAAAATATAAATATGGAGAACATTGAACACTGTATACAATAAAACGAAATCACAATTGACCGTCTAAACCATCAGTATGTATATTCCCAAAGTGTTGAACGGACATCCTCCATTTATATGCATCGCATGCAATCGAACTATAAAAAGTGAACCTTTTTGTCTAGTAGGAACATCAAAAACCGATATCTCAGGTACAGCAAATAATTTAGGCGTAGATAAGAGAAAGAAAATCACAGCGAGTAATTGGGAATAACGATGTTGTCGACCGACCCACTTAGTCCATGTATCTACGTTCCAAAACAGAACTTCAAGAGATTTATAAAAATGTAAATGTTGTCACAAAATAATCATAGAAGCTAGAACACCTTCCAGCCTTCTTATGTTCCGGCCAATATTATGACCCCTATTTTCTATAATAAGAGTCATATCTACTTTGGTGGGGATGAGTAGGTCTTCGCGATGTCTATCAAAAACGTTAGCTTCCCATTCGAACAAAAGCAAATGTCAGTACGACATACGTGGATTCTCAACAATGAATAGGAAGGCAAACTGGCAGGCATGCGCAGCCAATGAGACGAACAGAAGGGTGTAGCTAGCAGCCATGAGAGAGATGCCCTACTATGCATTAGCAATCAAGCAGATGAGCTTAGTTGACAAGATACTTACGTAGTACCCAGCATATCCAACAGAGTACATAGGATGAGGAACGAGCTCGAAGATACCATCGAAGCAAAGCTCCAGATCCTCCAAGAAAAAGAAATCCCCCCAGTACCACGCATAATCCTTAACAACCCGATGAGCATCGAGCTTAACCCACAGGTTAAAAAGGAAGAGAAAAATGCCGGCAGCCCATCGTCCGACATGAAGAGCCATTGTCTGATTCTCAGGAATACTCGCGCAAGCAACAGCGAAGAGTATGTATGAAGTGAAATCTGACATGAGGATAAGATCAACAACGCGGCGGAAGAGCAACCAAGTGTTATACTCGAGAGGAACGGTCTCAAAAGTATAGTCGCTGCCCATCTTGGCCGAGAGCTCCCTCTTAATTATACCATAAGTTGTGCGCCGGACAACAGAAGCATTGGGACCAGGTCTGTTGAAAATCCTGGACTTAGCAGCCCATTCCGTTAGCCGCCTGTGGAACGATTGTTGATACAGTAGGTAACCGAGACCGCCATTGTAAGACAATCGAGAGATCGCATAGATTCCGAAGAAAGTCCACTTTCGAAAGTTTGATGGAAGAATCAGGTATAGCGCGACATAAAAAGTAAGGATAGTAAGAGTCAATATATCAGCAATTGACTTGGGTTTACGAGGATCTAGCAGAGCAGTAACCATATCCTCAGTCTCAGGCACAGCGAAAACTACATTTACGTTAGACAAATACGCGCAAACTAAAAGAATATCTTGTCACAGGTAGATAAACTGGACGTGAACAGCGAAATTCGACAACTTCGAGAAGCACTATTCTTAGAACGTTGCTCATATAGAACATGGCCTGCAACAGCAAGCATTGATCGATAATCACACAATATCAAGACCATTGCGTAAATCACACATACCGGTCCCGTCAGGAGTGCGACCGTACGTGACGGTACTCGTCTGTGGCTTCAGATAGTTCCTGACCTTAATCTCCTTCTGGAGCTTCTTAAGCTGCACACCCTTCTGTACCAGTGCCGCTTTCCGCTGAGCATACTTCTTCGCGATCAAGTCCTTATTTGAAAGCAGCCTGCGCTTCGATTTCATGAGGAGTGATGCCTTTGCACCGGTGCCGATAACATCCTGCTGTACGGGCGAACCCGGCTTCGATGACGCAAGAAGCACGGGATCATCGGACAGGGCCGGGGATGAGTGCCGGGAGCGGACAAGAGTCGGGTCTGCCTTCATGTTGACGGTCTATGCTGTTGAAGCGAGAAGAAAGGGCGCTGACAAGTAGAACTGAGTGTGCGGCCAGTACGAGGTAGAGCCTGCCTGTTGCAAAGCGTGCGACTAAAGGAAATTGAAGAAGTGGTCGATCGCGCGACCACAGAGACCCGCTCTTACTAGCTTTTTCTCGCTGCGGTCCGCGCTCTCGGCTGGCTGAGCGCCACTGAGCCCTAACCCTTTTCTTCGGTGCTCAGCCGACCCAGCAATTCTGCGAGAACCTCATCTGTTTATCCGTCCCTCCCTCATTTCTGTTAGCTACGATAGTAGATAAGTCGCGGCTTTATTTGGTAAATAATGAGAGGCTGTAGGTGGTATCGCGCGCTGCACATGCTCGAATGCTCATTGCGTCACGTCCACCAAGCCGAGAAACTTAATCGGCCCGTCTGAGGGCGTAACTGTCGTGTTGTCGACACACATATGGCTTAACGTTTCATATATTAATATGAAGGACTATACTTCAGAGTTGTGCGCATTACGATTTTCGGCAGCTAAACATCAGGCACGCGACCAGTCGTGAGACTGTTATTCTACGTCGCCATGAACGTATGGGTGATTCCAGTATTAGAGTCCTTCTTGTCAGACCCATTATGGTACTGATTGGAGGCGAATTGGAACCGGGCCGGACGATATCGATTTGCACTTAGGTTGCGCTTGATTCGATGACAAGCTATACAATAAATTAAAGGCGATAGCTGCCCCTGAAGCTACAATGTTTTCAATTTCGTATGTATGTACACATAATAGCACAAAATCATCATTTCAGATTATTTTATCATGAATCATTCTCTACCATAATATCATTTGTGCAATCGCATATCTGGAACATTCGTCATGCACTCACATTACCTCTCCCATCGGCTCATCTCTCAGGTACGTATGTCTATTGAAGAAAAAGATGTGAAATCGTCTCATCTTACTACAACACTTATTCGGAGACTTTACTTTGTCTTGCCGGCAGCGCGCTCTCTATCCCGCTTGGCGTAAATCTCAGCGGTGAACGGCCTATGGAGACATCAGAAACTACTCGAAAGAGCGCGAAACTATACATTACTCACTCCTCAAACCGCAACGCAGTCATGTACATGACCAAGACAAACGCGGACATAGCAATACCAGCCGGCTTAGCGAACCACAGCGCAGTTCCTAAGAAGGACAAAGTGCTGCCGTAGTACATTGGATTGTCGGTAATGTTGAACGGGAAACCGGTTACGCGAGCGTCCATGAGAATACCGAAATAGTCGCCGAGGTATGTCCCAGTGACGCCAAGGGCCCACATACTGCTGAGTACGAGAACATTGCCATATGCGAATATGAGGGCAGCCAAGATCTTGACGGGGAACATATCGAGAGTATCGTAAGTTGGCTGATCTCGGAGAGCCTTCTCGTACCTGGCTCTAGTCAGTATCAAGGAACGAGTAAGCGAACACAGCTAGCGGAGCCATACAATAAATCGCGAATGATTCCGAGAGAGAAAATCGTAACTGCCAAAGTGTAGCAGCCACACTTCGGCTTACCAAGTGCAAGCTTAGTAAGAAAGTGCGTGTTGTATTCTATGTCCAAACTGCCGTCAGCATCAAATAATTTTTTTCAAACTGACTTGCGAGAAACATACCAAGACGGGCAACAATGTTCCAGAAGATGGGGTTGAATGCCACTGAGAGTGCCGAATCTAGCAGTTGCGTTAGCCTACTGATATATAAATTCAGGTTCTCAAGCTCTGCATAAAGGACTGGTACATTTCAGAGAATCCTGAGAGAAATCAATGTAAGTCTTAACGCTGTCCATGTTGTCTATTAATCCAAGCAGGGAGCCTGAAAAATCTACAAGATATGTTAGCTTTCTTCCCTTGAAAAAGACTCGTTGGAAACAATTAAATTCCTCAATTAAGTCGCTGTAGCCAAATATGTACTAACTTACGTATTTAAATCAATTGGCGATGAGGTTTGTGAGAGTAGAATCGGAGGTCTACTGAATGACTTTTCTAGTCGTAGTCGACCAAGTTTCCTCGAGCCACGAGAACCACGAGAACCACGAGCCGCTGTCCGTCCCCTAAGTCACGGATCGATCGCAGGTTGAGATGCGGCGCGTTAGTGAGGCGAGACATTCCAGGGTCTTGACAGACGCGACTTGGACATTCTATCCCATAACGCAGCAACAATGACGACACAGAAATGTGCAACGTTAAATCTACATACTCCGTTATTGAGTGATAAACATATCAGGAGCGTTACACCGCATATTCTACCGTGCAAGATCCATCATGACGGCCCCGCGAATGTGAGACGTTATTTTCACGTCCATCCTTACAAACCCGACGCGTCGCGACCCAAAGTATCATCCGCGACAACCAGCCCAACGAGGATAACCACGGAGTCCTTTACAGACATTACAAGCACTGATTCATCGGCTGAGGAAACTGAGTTGAAAGAATATGGAATGAATGGGCCAGATGAGTCGACGCCTTCAGCTCATTCTTTACATGAGGCATATTTCCGAGGGCGAAAACTTGTTGGGCAAAAGCTGGTGTTACCTGAAGGATATAAAGGTATTTCCTTGTTTGTGCAACAATCAATTTATGTGGAGCGAGGTGTTAATTCTGATTCCACAGGATTAATTCTACCAATTGCACCATCACCAAGTGACATCCCGGCACAGACGAAGTCATACTTTTATTCAGAGGATGACGATGAGGAAGAGGACGAAGAGCAGGAGCAGGAGCATATGTGGAAATCTGAAGCTGAGTTCAAGGAGTTGTTTGTCTGGAACCATGATGTTATTCCGGATGGCATCAGCAACCCGTGGATCGCTGGAGTCAATGAATGGATTTCGTTCACCAACAGGGTATGCAAAGTCTAATTAACTTTGTGAACGTTTACGATTGTTGCTGATTTAGTATCAGATTCATTGCGAATACGAGGAGGGCGAAAGAGAAGTGAAGAGGTAGACATCAGCTGCTGAATTCGCACCGTTTATGTTACGTCGCGATATCTATTGGTCGACCAATTGTACTATAAATCCTAATGATAACATATATGAACAAAATCAATGTGATATATGCCAAGTAGCACCTCATAATCACAATCCAACTTTCCACCGAGTACGTAGACCAAAAACGCTGACTATCTTCAAAATTCTACAACCCCGTTATCACTCGCTCCGGATATCTGATAGTCATACAAGTTAAAAGAAAACACCAAGACTCCGCTTTCCATCCTTGCACAGATATAATGCCCGTCACCCTGCAAGTCAAACATCTTGGAAGTTTGATCAAGGGAGAAGAGAATGCCGTAGTATGACCATTTTCCTTCTACAGGACTGTATGATGTTAACGTAAGGCGTGTCAGATATGAGCCTTCTAGCATGAATATCGAGTCTCGAAATGGTACGCCGACAAGTGAGTCACCTGATGTCAGGAAACCACTTATTTTTTCCATTTCGAACGTTGTCAGATTCAGCTTTGTCAGTGTGCGAATGCCGGAGCAGGTTACGTACATATAATCTGGCTGCAACGGTCGATACAACCGAGTGTCATTTGTAAAGGGTAACGGTGCTGAGAACACGAGATTCTGATCGAAATCGAAAACAAGAATTGACGAGTCGACGTCGTTCTTGATAGATCGAGAAGCCAGTAGAATTGTGAGCTCTCTCTCCGCGTTTAGACCAATTCGATACAGCTGCAGCTCATGCGCTGCTAGAAATTCTGTGATACTATCTGTCCGTAATTCTTCGTTCGCGCCGGTATCCCACACCATGACTTCCTGATCCATTGTGATAACTCCAATGACTTTCTTTGACGAAGCCATGTCTCTCGTGTTGGAAGACAATAACTGCCTTTCTTGACAAGTCGAAGGACTTTTTAAGTTCCATACTTTACATTTTCCCAATGACGTAACGCCAGCACATATATCCTCAGAACAAGTAAGATTATACCAGCTTTCCCGGCTCTGCTGAAGTTTCCACCGACGGTCTGAAAATAGCTCATATAGAATCGTGAACTTCAAATCACTGCCAACCATGACTCCAGAGACCACCAACCGACCACCCCAGTACGCCATAATATACGGTCGCAAATCCGAGATTTCCTTCCGTGTAGCAAGCCGATTCGACTGCTTCATGGCAATACTTCTAAACGTGCACATCCGCAACGCCTCCAATTTGGAATTATCCTCATCCTGCGGTCGCTGCGATGGTATTTCACCCCGGAATTCAAGCCGACGGATTTGACTGCATATAAACTCGCTACTGAGACGTTCGCGCCAGCGCTTGCATACCCGTTGCCAACTGAGGACCTCGCGAGCGCTCATGTAGGACAAGACAATGATCAGTATTTCTGAAGGCAGCAGCGATATGATATCCACAAATAACTGCCGTTCGCCGAGTAGTTTAGTGAGATGCCATATATCTGAAGGTAACAAATTGGCAAATAATGTGTTCAATCTAGCATAGAAGTCGAGTTAGCTTTGTCTTGATGATTCAAGAACATTATACAAAAGTAGTACAATTGCTGCCGTGTAGCCACTAATTTCAAGTTCTTAAATTGCGCAAATGCTGATGATATCGCTGCCGGATCAGGCCTTTCAATTTGCGACTGCAGATCTTCGGTTGTATCCATTTCCAAGACTGATCGTGTGAGTCGGTTGTTCGTGGTCCAGGTTGTATGTAGTCTATGGAATAGGATGGCATAGAACGACAATTCCAGAACTCCAATCGCCACTATATAACGGAGTCTACTAAATTAGTTTATAGACACATTTTCGATAAGTTCCGGCCAAATTAGTCACTGAATGCGGCGGTAGATATGGCTTTGGTGCTATTTGTGAGCCGCGTCCAGCAATCTGTCTGTGCATTTGATTAACCCTCCATGATGAGGAAAATTATGCATAAACGACCGTTATCCGCACGTCATAGAAGCCATAAAACTACAGCTACTCGCGCACTTGTGCAGGTGGAGACCCTAATCCGCTGCCGTCGTTGAGGTGTGAGAAAGCTTATAAGATTTCTGGCAAAGGTGATGATGGTAAGACCTCCTCGAAATTTCAAACCCAGAGGAGGTCAAACGGCGTGGCTGAGTTGACATTGTTAGGAAATATCAACTGAGGTAGCTAAATTCTAAGCGCACAGCAGGGAGCCTTTTACTGGAAATAATTGTTTCTTAATATAGTGCTGGTGCTGTTTCGGTTCGGATTGGAGATTTTTCAGAGTCAGACTGCCTTCGTAAACGCAGTTGCGAAACCACACACAAGTGCGACCGTTCCACGGTAAAGGCAATTCACTAGTCTCAATGGCTTCATCTCCGAAGCGGTCAGAAAATTTGCCACCGGCATCTCCACGGCCAACACGAACGGACTCTAGCGACGACGACGATGATATTCCCAGGCAAGTTCTCGACCTCCCACGCCAACCAATTCATATGCTAACACAGTGGCAGACTCTCAGAACGTACTTTATCATTACTACAAGATTTCCAACAGTCACAATCCGCCCGATTAGCCGCCTTTGACAAGCTGCAAGAGCGCGCCGCTGCCCGCTTCGACACGCTCAGCACAGCGATCGATGATCAGGCGGACGAAGGTGATGTCGAGGAGGAGAAGTCAGATGGTGATGATCCACTTGCAAGTATGGAGGTTTTCACAGAAGACTGGAATCTTTCGCAATTCTGGTACACGGATTTGACTGCGCGCACGTTAACTGCGTTTGCCCTCCATCCACTCGTCAACGTTGCGCTCGATCTCGAAAGCACACCTACGCCACATCCCAATTACGAACGATTACCGGATATCAGCATTGCTATATTGTCCGCGCCGACAGTACATCAGTATCTCACTCGACGCATTATCCCGTTGCTACCGAAACCAGTGCAGCAGAAAGTTCATCCGGTATTATTCGAGCACGACGTGCGGTTCGCGGTGTTTGGACCCAAACAATTCGTTCAGTATGATTTCAACGCGCCGACCAGAATTCCCAACTATATGAAGTCGCGATTCGATGTCGTGATTGTCGACCCGCCGTTTTTGAGCGCAGAGTGTCAAGTCAAGACCGCCATCACGGTGCGGTTGCTCCTCTCTGATGAGCAAGATCGAAGAAAAGTGGTGATTTGTACGGGTCAGAAAGTTGCCGATGTGATTTTGCGGACGTATAGATCGTACGGAGTCCGGCGTACGGAGTTTAGGCCCGAGCATAGGAATGGTCTGCAGAATGAATTTAGGTGCTTTGCGAGCGGGGAGCTGGATGGAGTTTGGAAGTTTGAACAAGAGTAGACTTATAACTCTGCTCAGGAAATGCATTTTCGGACAGTTAATAGACTAGAATCTTGAGGTTCGACCAGCTATAGAGTCAGGCGACAATCTAACCGTCGCAGTAACGCATCCATTTGGTGCGTGAAATAGCATAGTATCAATCAACCACGCATATCCTTCAAGGATCTAAAATCTAGATTACCGACGAGGGATTCGAAACCTGGCCTCGAAGAGATGAGAACCTTACACCAACTTTGGCCAGATTGCGTTACAAGAAAGCGTCCTGTATCGGTTTCGGGTTAGGGTCGCTAGCGAAATCAGATTTAGTGCGTATTGTGCAAGAGGCCTATGGCGTAATTTAGCAAATTACAAAATGTAATTTAAGTAATGTAAAGCATCAATTGACAAGCCAAAATTGAATTGCAGCGGCAGGTTATGAAGCAAAATGAGCATTATCTACTAACTGTCTGGCCCTCCCACCAGCCACCGCCATCATTATTAAAATACAAGAAGGCAAACATCATCATAATGACATGTAAAATATACGAAAAAGTAGCCTTCAATATAGCAGAACCCTTCATTACATATTAAAGATTAAAGATTACTAGGCAAATTAAAAGCCAGAACACACCACCCAAATATATACATTGGATAAATTCAAACAAATCTAATAATTCATAAACTATTATGATCGCCGCTTGGAAGCCCATCCCTTGAGCGCCATTAACATCATGATCCACGACATGAAAAGAGCAGTGCAGCCAATGGTGATGTTCATGGTGAACATGCCGTCAAGCCCGTAATACAGAATTGACTCCACGGTTTCCTCGTTCGAAGACATAAACACGACGCCTCCAGCAATGAGACAGAAACTCACTAGGGCTTCAGTCATTGGCCGGGACGGGTGGTATGACATAGGCGGGGACAGGTACATCACGAGGTATGTGATTGCTCGGAAAATCGCCCCGCTTGCTAAGAGATAGCCCCACTGCATGTGAATCTGTGTCGAGAGCTCGGTAGCCTGGTGGTGCTGCGACATGAGAATACCAGTCCAGAAAATTGTAAATAGCGGGAACGGATTATATGAGAAACCGTACTGCGTGGGTTCAGCCGCACGAGGGTCGGCGTTGGTCGCCTGCTGATGACTGGCTGTCGCCTTCCGGCGGATCGACGGCACTGGAACTTGCGCATTGAATAGACTTCGGATCGTCTTGGATTCGAAAAGAATACCGCAGAGACCGCCTCCAATGTACATAAAGGCAATCGAAGCATGCTGAAGATCCTTGTGTGACCACTTCCCGTCCTGGTTGGCGAGATGCTCCATGAACACGTTGGTGATACCGTAAAAGAAAATCAAGCCTGACTCAACCATTTCCATCGAGCACTGGAAGAATCGCGCACCGAGCCTCTGACGAGCGCGAGGCACAGGAGGTCGCACGTTCCATGCCCAGCCGAGGTTCGCGAATGCACCAAGCAGACGACCAAACGTGAGGATACCGATCCAGACGAAAACGGAACCTTTGATGATATGAGCCAGCATGCCGAAGACTCTGTTGCTGCGGCCAATGCAAGTCGCGGTGATGATACCGGACGTGATCTGGAAGAATCCGTAGATGATCATGGGACGATCGAGTACGGCAAAAACGACGCAAGTGAGAGTATGCAAGTTCGACAACAATCCGTGAGGAAGTCTCGCAAGGACGCGACGGAGAGGCTGAAGTTTGTTGGCAATGTATCGCTGAACCTTGTACTCTGCCGAAAGAGGATGATGTCGAAGGCTCAACTTCTCGAGGTCGTCGTCTGTCTCGAGGACATACTCGCGGGCGCCGTGTTCAGTGTCAGTGTAGTGATAGCCGAATTCAGACGAGTACAACCCCTCGGTGTCGTCCTCATAGCCATCGAGGGTCGCGCTGCCTGCGCTGCCGGAGTACGACCCGGCATTGCCAGAGTCGTGGGATTCATGAGAGAGGCGTGGCGTCACAACTGACGCGTCTACGGCAGCGTATTGCGGAGACGAAGGACTTGCATTTTCTGCAGGCTTGGCGAGCGCCCAGCTGAGCAACGTCTTGAAGATGCTAGAGACAAAATGGAGCGTGAGGAGGACAACCAGGATCCAGCCTGACTTGGAGTGCACGTTGTTCGGGTAGAGATCAGGCGCGCGACTCTTGTAGATGATGCCAGGCCCCAAAGCCAGTGCCACGACAGAGAGGAAGCCAACGTGTATTGGTGTGTGAAGAGGTGACTTTGCAATCGACAACATGAGCGACACAGGGAGGAGGATGACGAAGGCGAGACACATCAAGAACGCGTGTAGCAGTAGCAGCAGGCGATCTTGCTCTATAGTGAGGAAAGATGTCGGATCATAATCCTCGAGAAATTGTGTCATGTTGAATGCTGGCATCTGCATACCTGGCATGGACGTCGAAGACGAGTCTTCTTCGTTGTCGCCGTGAGCCAGCGCGACGGACGCAAGAGTGACTAGAAGAAGCGCCGCTCGCATGGTGGATCAAGGTAAAAGAAGGTGGGTAGCAAAGTGCAAGTAGGCGTTAAAGAGAAGTTGTAAACAAGTAGAGAAAAGATGGGAGTCAGAGTATATTAGTAGCCGAGGATGCAATGCGGATATCGGCCCACACCGGATATGAAGCACATGTGGGAGACATCCGCTGTGTGCGCGGGGCGGGCTTAATTGTTCCTTAGTCTGGCCGAGTCAACCGGGTGAGGATGATCGGGTCGAACGCCAGCTCACGTAAACCAAAAAGTTGCTTTGCTGGTTGTCTATTTCAAATGAACATTAAAATCAAAGCTATTCAATGACAATACTATTAAATGGAGTGTTTTTTGTGGTTGTCGATTACGTAATCCTGAGATCAACCATAAAGTCACAACATGGCCAACTACATGTTAATGGCGATGTGTGACAGAAACCGGCAGTTAAGCTGTAAATTTTAAGCGAGCATTCCACAAATATTATTCCCACGCAAATAATAATTGCACTGAAAAACGGCCCCTTGTGACTTCCGTCGCCAGACTTATGGCTGGCCCCAATCCTTGGCACTGCACAGGGGAATACCTGATCTCTACTGGGTAAGGGTTGTGATATGACGAGAGCGGGGAGGAAATAAGGTCGCCGCATTACCAGCCGCGTGGCGGCAAGTGAGCTCACTGCTTACGTCGTTTTCGATGGCGGAGAGGACGACGCCGAAGCTTCCGACTGCTCCGAAGTACCGTACGACCCGGCCTTCTCGAGTATGCTGTTTACGATTTATGGCGAATATGAGCTGTCGCGAGGTAGTTGTGTCGGGTTTGGGTGGTGTGAAAAACGTTTGACGGTACATTAGAGCGTACCACTTCCGGTTGTAACCGAAATACCTTAATTATATTGCGGCGATGACACTTGCAATGACGTAGGGAAGCACTGGTCCGGCGAACTGCTTCTTCGATTATCAATAATTCCCAGTTTCTCACTTACTGAGCCAGTAGCACTGATCCGCAGGCTGTTAGGCATAGAGCATTATTTCCATGTATTCGTTTGCACTCTTCATGATGGGCCATCGAATCAGAACACGAGCAGCTGCACAAACGGAGCGTTGCATTGGGTCAGGGTATCTACTGTTCACCCCCCCCCCCCTTACGTCACTCACTCACAACCTTGCTCCACTTGCGAGCAACACGACCTGCATATATTCATTCCGATTCGGAGTTGCAAATGAAAAGTGATTATTTTGTAGATGTCAAGCTGAGAATAATAATTAGTGGTACAGTGGACAGATTATAAAATTTGTTATAGTAGTGGGCTTGCTGTCGTAATGACAACGAATGTGTGTCATATGTACGCGGGTCCGGTCAAATGATTTAAACTCCACGTCGTCGCATTCCGAGCTTTCTCCCTTCCGCTGACTGAGTTGCAACCACTGACTTAATGAACGATGGTGAGTGCGAGTTTGGCCGTATAACGACAAATCGGCGAACTGCGAAGGCAAACCTGCATATTCTGACGCTGACAGCAGGAACAGTTATTGGAACAGTTATTGGAAGTGGCGGCCAAAGGGATGATGACGCAAATGTGCCGCTAAGACAGTTGGGTCAGCAACTTAAAGCTAATGTGGAAAGTCTAAACTCTCAACCCTGAGTCCAACGGTAATTACTGTTGCGAATCCTGAGTCAGCAGCCAAAGCCGACGGGTGTAATTTTGAGTGGGATCCGAGTCGGAGTCAGCAAGACGGCTATAATTCTGACGGATCTCCGACTCGGAGCCAACGCTGGGCAGCTATTACTGGGAGAAGTGCGCGTCACCGACAAGCATTCAGCAGTCACTGTGGCCTCTTGAGTGTTACATCTAGTATGCTATCTCATCGAGTTACTGCACAGTGGTTGTACTGCTTTCAACTAAAGGATTGATAGTGAATCCGATTTGGCTATATAGCATGGATAAGCCAGTTTACATAGATTAGTTGCATCTGTGTTTTCTTCGTTGGCCGGTCCAACCCTCTGCTCCGTAGACCGTAGCTAGGTTAATTGCAGATTTCTCAGCATCAGCTCATTTCACTCTCCGATTTCTAATACCCCTTGCCCAGGTTTAAGTGCAGTCTGCCAAATTTGATGAAGATGCGTCTGGAGAGGACATTATCGGTAAAGCTAGCAAGCCTAGCAAGCCGATGAGATCGACGTCTGATTGGCAGGGGTTTCGGCTTCAGGAAGTCATCAAACTCCGAACCAAACCCTGCAGGCCAAACCCATGCTACCTTTGCCGCGGGTCCGAATTAATAATCTTTAGCGGAACTACCGTGAAAGCTTGGTGGTACGGCCCTGGTACTCTTAGCTTGCCCTTGCTGTATCGCAAGTTCGTCCTTTCCTAGCTCTTCCATGAACTTTGCTCTCGATATTCAATGCGCAATGCGGTCACGTCGGGGCTTCATTAACAAAGTCGATATACATGGACAAACCAGGAAGAACAGAGGTGACAACGAAAGCTAGAAAATCGCGTAATACAGATTCACATCTCATGGTAATGAGTGCAAACCAGGAGTTAAATAGCCTGCATAGTTCCATGGTGCGAATTTTCCCGATTTTGACCATACCGTATATGCTCTCTAGCTTACATCAACCAGCAATTTGCGATCCGCTTCGATGAACGCATTGTACTCAGGTTTTGGCAGAGATCACAATCTATCTGCCTCGCTGGGCCTGATCTCCTGCAATTGTCTTTTTCATGAGTATGGACGAATAATTACTGAGGTCTCAGTGTATGTAGGTATAATATATTGTAATGATGAGTGCTCTTGCGTGTCCGCCCTGCTGAATATTGATGGGTGCTACGGCGTTCACACACATTTCCAACTTCATCCATTCGAACACTCGCCTCTCCTTCGATTACTTCGTTGCCGAATCTATCAGGGTTGCACCAAAAATGTATAGTTCGCTCTCACCTCACAATTACCATTAAACCATTATTGTGCGGTATTTTGTAGCTGCCTTCCAAATTACCCTAGCCCGCCACGCCGTCGCTTAGGCTTCAATTTTTTTGTGCTCTCCGTGGTTCACCACTCTGCTGTCGATAATTTGCATAAGTAACGAGATGTTTATGGTTTTTTTTTGAGGATCTAATACACAATAGGATTGATGTATGTAAATTCTGGGTTTGATATTGATGATTCGAACTGAGGCGCTGCTTATTGTTCTGTGTGTTGGAAATAATTCATGAGTCTCGTATGCACATATGCAAAGCGATCGGATTATGTCTCCTATACAACTATAATCCCATAATCCTAAATTAATTAAAGCAACCATAGCATATTTATCTATAGCTGAACAATTATATCAGTAGTCAGTCTTCGCTACTCATTAAAACGTGCGGAGATATGATATCTTGCCATCTGGTCTTGCAAGATGGCATGCAGCGCGGGACAACCAGATCTCGACATTTTGTTCGTAATGTTCAAAATCCGGGGTTTGATGGCCGCGTAATACAAGTGCACTAGGCAATGGCCTTATCCTTCGTCGCTGGCAACCATTCACTGAAAACTACCTAGCAGCTGGTCATTCAACTTTCCTTTCGTGTGTATATGAGGCAAACTACGTCCAGTCACAAGTCTTCAGTTCAGATAGTCCACGACAAAGTTTAAACCGTTTTTCTTACGCTAGCCCGATTGACGTTATGGCATCTCTTTGTCCGCTGCCGCGAAAGAATGCAATGACAAGTCACAGCTATTGACTACTGACAAAAGTGGATCCAAATTAATCGCATACTATACTTCAATAAATCTCAATCATAGCCCAGGTGTATCTTTTATTCTGAAGATGTTTTTCGATCCACTAACCTTACCATCCTTTAACTCATTCAGTCCCTTCGCGACACCAGCTAATCCTCCTTCCACAACATTAAACCGATGCGCAGCAAACTTACCCTCCTGCAGCCACTTCGTAATCTGCCTGCAGAATATATACGCAAAGTCGCGTCTAGCAGCGTCTTCACCATGCGCGTTAGTAACTCTCGCAATGCCAAAGTTCGTCTTCGTGCTGTCAATGTCGTCGAATTTGCTCTCGGGATGAATCAGGCACAGCTTGGACTCGAGACCTGGCTCGACGGCTCTAATCGCACGATGCAGTCCAAGACTTGGTTCGAAGGCTTTGATCACATGTTGGTAAGATCCGCGTTCCGAAACTGTATCCCAAGCATACAATAGCCTTTGTCCTTCTGCGAGGTGAGCCCGGATAGAGCCAGCAATATCTTCGTTGTTCCTGTAATCCACGACAAAGTCCGCGCCCGCTTCGAGCGCCACATGCGCGCCGGACCCTGCTACACCAATAACCGGACGAATACCGGCCAACTTCGCCAATTTTATCGCATATGACCCGACACTGGTCGATGCTCCGTAAATCAAAAGTGCCGTGTCATCAGTAGCCGGGCGCCACGGCGTCGGAAGACCGAGTATATCCCATAATCCATACGCAGCAGTCAAGGACGTGAGTGGGATAGTTGCCGCTTCCTCGAAAGTGACTGAATCCGGGATATGAAATGTCGTGTACGCGTAGGCGATCGCGTATTCGGCAAACGATCCGTGCGGTGCACCTATCTTGTGGAATGCAGCAACACGGTCGCGTGGCCTGAACTCGAGAACGGATTTGCCAACAGCAACAATTGTCCCGGCAATGTCGTCGCCTGAATTATGCGGACGGTTGCTGTACAACGGAGCTTTCCAGTCTTTGGGGTTCGAGCCGGACACTTCGACTTTAATCAGGACTTCATCGTCACCCGGAGTTCTACGACGTTAGCATGAATACATCACGACGAGGCAACGAAGTGCTCACGGGATAGGAGAGTCGACGATCTCGACGTGGAGAGGCTCACCGTAGACAATCGCTTCTTTCATCTTTCGCATTCTGACTCTTGGTACGTCGATGCTGGAAGGGCAAATATTGATGTGGCATTCAATGTGTCCAAGGCGGTTGATAAGTAGATCACTGACGATGAAGTGACCTTGTATTGCGTTGGCATAACATTTGATTTCGCTTATTGTCCTCCTTCTTTATAGTCCGTTCGTGGCGGCCCTAATCTCAATGCGCCATCCTCATACATCATAGAAACTTGGCCATTACCGGAGGTGACGCATGAATTAGGGAACGAGTGTGCGGCGTACTATATTTATTAGCTTTTATTGTCGAGGGTGCATGTCACATGTGAATTCATCTTGTCATTCCTCAGAGAATTGACATTGACAAATAGTGCGAAAGCATATCCCCTGCCCGTCAACGCAGGGATATTACCTCGTCATGATCCCGTCGCCTGCATGGTTTGCCACGGGATTTTTTTGATGCGAAGCTGTGGATTTGTTTGTTTTAACTTGTACATGTGAGTACCTGCAACGAGGCAGAAATCCAACCACGCGAGGTCTTCCTAGTTGCAGTAGACTATAGCATCGCAATCATTACATTCATGTCATCCAAGGATCAACAGTTTAACTAAGCTTCTCGATTCTCGGACTTCCAGCTGCTCTCCAAATCAGTGCACACTCTAACGAATGTTTAGATCGTAATGATAATAATTCCATGAAGAACAATATATGTGAATCAACCGAAATTGCATTTCTACCTCCGTCCACTGAAATCTTTCAAAATGCCCGTGAGATGTGTGTTTGTGATCTTTCCCTTTCTGGGCTTTTTTTGTTTGCGTTCAGTTGACGCATTCGCCTTCTTCACTGTCGAGGGATCAACACTCGTAGGCTTCAACCCGGCCTCTTCCAAAGTCGACGGTAATTCTGACTGCGGAGGGATCGCTATTCTGTCCCACGTTGTTACAAATTCCTCATCTACACCGCCAATATCACCGCCTTTATTCGCCCATACTAGTCTCGGAGTCCCTTCTTTCTTTGTTCTCAGTACTAAAATGTCGCCAGATTTTTCAAGCTCACCAATTGCCTCCATGCATCCTGACCAACCATCTTTGAGTTCTTTGACTGATAGTCCACGGAATGTGGGCTGTCGCCTGAGGAATGCTAGAAAAGCCTCTTCTGACCTTATATTATGTAGTGGCCGATATTCGTAAGTCTTGTTGATTGGATCGTAATTAATCCGACTGATCAGTTGCAGGTTCGTCAGAAGTTGCGGCCCACCTTGTCCCGATAAATACGATCGTAGTTCACTAACTGTAACAGGCCTATCTTGTTTCTGGAGTCTGATTAGCACTGATCCCTTGCACTGATCAAGTGGCGAGAGAATAGTACCTTTATGAATTCCACGGCATGGTGAAGCTGCGTTAAAATATGGCTTCCGATACCAGTATCAGCAGGCTGTGAAAACACTGATCACAATAGTTAACCACACTTTCAATTTACAATTTACGTCCCTTTATACGACATACCAGTCGTAACTTTCGGTTTCTTCTTCTTTCGCTCATCATCAGAGTTGTTGGTGCTGGAGGTATCATTGTTGACACTGCTGATTACTCGCTTTTGAAGAACAGGCTGAGCTTTTAGTCGATTCTTGAATGCTGAAAGATCTTCTGCTAGTGAGGACATATTGCAATGTTATACTGTGGCTAAAACGACTGTCGCAGGTAAAATGGGTGTGAACGAACAGGTTGCATATCCTTGCACGTCGACTTACAGTGGCGAATCGATGTGTATCGCAGGTATCATGTGTGAGTCGAGACTCGAAGGATCTAGTGATTGCACACGTAAATTCTATTGTGTTACAAGGAATAATCTGCTGAGTATAATAGAAGTGGCGAGCGGCTCGTCAATATGTACGGCTTTTAAGTTAAAAATCGATGAGAACTTAAGAGAAATAAAATTTGTCTCTGACATAGATCTGTCTCTCTTATGTAGAACAAACCTCAATCGTGGTGTAGTTTTGCGCATGAGCCCTGGATGAGATCCACAGTTCACTGAATATCGATAGCGACGGCGACGACTACAAGATATTACTGTCAGCCTCGGCATCATTTGCCATCCACTACCCTTGCGCGATCACTATCTTCGGCACTATAGGACGCCAAAAGACGGGATATTGGTTTGAACCGTTTGGACTCTCACAATAAGGTCAACAGAAACGGTTGGCGGACTTACCACACGGCAGTATCTTCGAAGAACCGGCGTCACATCTCCCGTACATATCCAGACATAATGAAGTTATACTATATTGGCATTTTCCGAAACTCTACGAAGCCGGCAGTGGAACTATGCGCGGCCAAGGACCTTAGCAGTTTCAGTTTCTTTGAGAAGAAGAGGTAAGCAAGAAGTCGACTCATGCTGCACGCAGCACATGCATATGCTATTTGTAACATTTGTGCTATTGAGCCCAGGAGTCCCATAATTGGGTGAATGATTACGGGGATATTGCTGTGTTGCTGCGACCTGCGTTGTTGAATTCATGTTGTCACGGGAGTAGGCTGCTAATGGTTTGGACAGTGTTGGCGAGTTCCTGACATTCTTTGGTACCACAGTCGCAGAACGTACCGCGCCCAGTCAACGGCAAAGTGTGGAAGAGAATGGTGAACATTTATTATGCTTTGTTGAAAATATATGGGACACTGACAACTTATAGAATACATTGCACATACTTATGCTCGCTCGGATGGTGTTGCGGGTGTCATCATTGCCGACAAGGAATACCCCATCCGTGTTGCATACAGTTTATTGAATAAGCTACTGGACCAGTTTTTGACCCAATTTCCGAGAGGACAGTGGTCGCAAGGCGACGTCAAACTTCAGTTCACTGAACTGGAATCCTCACTGGCGAAGTATCAAAATCCACACCAAGCGGATAGTATCATGCGCGTGCAGCAGGAACTAGATGAGACTAAGATCGTGTTGCATAAAGCCATTGAGTCAGTTTTGCAGCGCGGCGAAGAGTTGGATTCGTTGGTTGCCAAATCGTCGGCGCTGTCAACTACCTCCAAGATGTTCTACAAGGAAGCTAAGAAGTATGTACACTCTTATTATCCTATTGCATGTGAGATTTTGATTCTAATTTTTAGGACGAATTCGTGCTGTATTATTGCGTAATTGCATAAATATTGATTGGTTCTGGCTGCTATAATCAGTAATAGCTATCCATTTGCTTTTCCTACAACATTTACGGTATACTAATTGTATCTTTGTGTCACGACTGTTTTATATAGCGTCTATTGGTTGCTTTCTTTGATTGCGGTTGCACATTGTTATTGATCAGGGGTTTCCATGATTTGAATCTCGTAATTATATAGTATTTTCAATATTTGTGCTCGGTGCATATAAGTTTGCGAGTCGTGGATTGTAATATAATAAATAAGTATAATTTCTCATGTTTTAACCGCAGATCACGTAAGTGGTGGATTTGAGACGCTCCTAACTGAGTGTTGGAATAAGACCGTAGGCTAGCTCAGGGCTTGGGAAGTGAGCTGGAGAGATCAAATTCAGAAGGGTTCTTCTTGACCATACCAGAGCTAGGTGTTTCTTAATTACGCATGCCTCCGCTTGCGTTTCTCATTTATAGAGCACACGGGGTCGATCTGTTCCAAGACCAACATGCCGGTGGCCGCGCAGCCCGGTGCGACGTTTATTCTCGACAATGGAGCTTATACCATCAAGGCTGGCTACGCAACTGCTGGGGCGCCGTCACTAATCCCCAATTGCCTAGCGCGGAGTAGAGATAGACGGGTATACATTGGCGACGAATTTCTTACTCAATGCAAAGATTTCTCTGGCGTGGTGTTCCGGCGACCATTTGAGAAAGGTCATCTCACGAATTGGGAATCAGAAAAGGTGATATGGGACCGTGTGCTGTTGAGTTCAGAGGTTGGATTCAATGTGGACCCCGAAGAAACCGCATTGATTGCGACGGAGCCGGTATTGCAATTGCCTGTTTGCTCTTCAAATATGGATCAGATTGTGTTTGAGGAGTACGGATTTAGCACTTATTACCGGTGCACTACCTCGGCTTTGGTCCATGAAAATGAGACTGGACTGCTATTCGGCGGATCAGGGCGGTCTGACACATCTTTAATAATTGACTCTGGCTATTCTGCGACGGCAATTGTTCCGATTGTTGAGAATACAGTGTACCATCCGGCAGTGCGTCGATTAAACGTTGGAGGGAAATTACTGAGGAATTTCTTAAAAGAAACAATCTCATTCCGCCACTATAACATGATGGATGAGGCATTCATCATCAACCAAATTAAAGACCAGAGTTGTTTTGTGACAGCATCATTTGCCAAGGACTTGGAGACTTGCAAGAGGTTGAAGGCAGCACGCAACCCATTGGCATTGGACTATGTGTTGCCGCGAGCGACGGCGTCTGGCATTAGGCAGGGACATATTAGGGATATGACTCTACCGCCGGATCCGGATGATCAGATATTGACATTGGGAAACGAGCGGTTTAGTGTGCCAGAGTTGCTATTCAATCCGTCGGATATCGGGATTCGGCAAGCCGGCCTTCCGGAGGCAATCATGCAGTCAATATCTGCCGTGCCGGATCCCGACGTGAGAGGACTGCTACTAGGAAATGTCATATTTGTAGGCGGAAACACGAAATTCTCAGGATTTAGGGAAAGAATGTTCGTAGGCTTCTTGTATATCTCGCAATTTTAGCTAATGTCGAGGATAGCTCGAGTGAGTTACAAGCTCTAGTACCAGACGATATTACTCTACGCCTGGGCTTCCCCGAAGAGTGAGTATGTCGCACAGTTAGGATGACCTATGCTAATGTGTTGAATAGTCCAGTTACCTATGGATGGCAAGGAGGCACACAGTTGGGCCAACAGAAAAGCAGATTGCGGTCGCGACAGGTTACTCGAAAAGAATACATGGAGCACGGACCAAATATTTGTATGCGCAAGTTTGGCAAGAAGACGGTCGACGTCCTAGAGTATAATACGTAGATGTAAATGTACGACTGTATAGTAGATCGCTGAGCAGCACTGTGGGTTGGCTACCTGAAGGTTCATTGGCCATGTAAAAATAGCTGTAAAATCAATAGTGTTATGAAAAACAGTAAGGTGTGTAAATGCTCATATGGGTGATAGTTCCATGTGATATGGATTGTGATGATGAGATACCAAAGATGGAGGTTGGGAGTCCTTGCAAAACTCCCACTCCCGCCGAGCGCGGCTCACAACATCGCAGTCCGAACGGGATAAGTACAAGGCGACGATAGCAGTCGCTTTCCAAACTCACGACACAATTTTGCGTTTTTACTTAGTGTAGACTATGGCGGTGATAGACTACGACGCTCTGCGGAAGATTCCGGAGGGCAGTAATGGAGACTCAAGCGAGACGGTGGCTGTGAACCATCGAGCGTAAGTAATAAAGCCGACGAATAGAAGCTGCCTGTTGCGAGGCAGAAGTGGAACTAACTGAATTCTGTAGACTTATTACAAGAACCCTGTCCAAGTATCCAGTTGACCATGCTCTATTTCGAGAGCTTATTCAGAACAGCGCTGATGCAGGAGCCACCACTGTGCGCATTGATTTCACTACGGATAGGACTAAACCAATCCGACTGGATAACATCTTGTATGTACTGTTCCACACGGTATCCCCAACTTTACTGATATGAGTTCTTCTAGGGATGTACATAAAGCCACAGTCAGCAGACTCCGAATCAGTAACGACGGCATGTTCTTCCGGCCCGAAGATTGGGACCGTCTACGCGAAATTGCTAAAGGCAACCCCGACGAAACTAAGATTGGTGCATTTGGCGTCGGATTCTATTCGGTATTCGCCGTGACCGATGAGCCTATGGTTATTTCAGGACCGACAGCAATGAGTTTCTACTACGACGGGGACCAGCTTCGTTACCGGAGGATAACGCTCCCGGCAGATGCTCAAAGAGAGGCTAATAAATGGACAACAATTGATCTGCCATATTCCTCAACCAAACCAGTTCCTGACTTATCGCATTTTGCCAGCTTCTTGGCACAGAGTCTGACATTTGTCAAGCTGCAGCATATTGAGTTGACTGTGGACGATATATCGTTTCTCAGTATTCAGAAAATAAAGTCAGATCCCAAATCGCTACAGATTCCTCGCGAAATAAATTTGAAATCGCTAGATCAAACAATGCGAATGGAACGTGTGGAAGCGGAGTCGGTGCAGATCAAAGCACGATACTTAAACGCCACTCAGCTCGGAAAAGACGACGCTGAGGTGAAGGGTCTTATGTCATTTGGTCTCAAGTTTATTCAAGCGTTCACTGCTGAACCTGAGCGACCATCAGAATATACAGATGCTGTTTTATTTTTACGTAATATTACAGGATATATTTTCACAAATCCCTCAGTTTCGTTTGCAAAGAAGCTGCAAGGTGCAATTATGAAGCCGCCTCCTAGGCATGCCTCCGTTTCTATGATCGCTTTGAACAAGGAAGAAGCCGATTCATCTCAGTTGAAGTCTGGTATTGCGGCTCAAATATTTCCGAAGACCTCTGCAGACGCGAAAGTATTTATTGGGTTTCCTACTAAGCAAACCACGGCTTTGAAGTCTCACATTGCTACACCTCAGGCAATACCGACTATGGAGCGCGCTGCAGTTGATACAGCTAATGCTTATGTCAAGGATTGGAACAAGGAGATGATGTATATGGCCGGTGTCTTGACTCGGATTGTTTATGGCAGTGAAATGGAATGTATAGGCCCGACGATTCCACATGGGAAAGATGTCAACGATTGTGAAGTTGTATATTCCAAAGCTGGTTTTACCATGCGACAATTTTACTTTGAACATTCAACTCCTGATGCGAGAATTGGGCAATATATTGCTACCGGCTTTTGGAAATCAGCACCCTCAGTTCCGTTAGTGACTACAAAAGGTGTGAAACCGTCAACCGAAGCAAGGGCTATGGAAGATATCACATTCCTGAAGGATGTGCCCATGATTCCGAAATCAATGTACGACGATGCCCCGGAATTCCACAACCAAGTTAAGAGTTTGGGTCTAATTCGATCAGTCGACGCCAACGACATTAAGAATGAATTTTCAAGGCGACCGCTGGACGTTGATGATACAGTTGCGTTTTTGAAATGGGCTATTCGGAAATTAAAGGTTGACGAATTGACTCTGAGCGAGGTTCGAGCAATGACAGGGTACGCTTTATTGGCGGACCCCAAAATGGGAACGGTGGACATGAGATCGATTTACTTCTATCATAATTCGAGTAGTATTCCAGCGACTATGCCTGTTCCTTATACATGCCTGCCGTATGTGGTGGCCAAGGAGATTCGGAATGCTGAGTTGGAGATGCTGTAAGTTGATGTCATTTTTTCATTTCACTTCATCACCAGTCTAATTGTTGCTTTAGTGGATGGAAGCCGTTGGACATAACCACGTGGCTTACATTCCTGAACTCGAGCAACTTTAGCTTGCCCCTAGAGCAAAATCTTACGATCGCTCCAGAGTTTGCACGGGAAGTTCTGATTGCAATATCGAAACAATGGTTTAGTATGATAAATTCAGCTCAAACGGCAATATTTGATCAATTGAGAAATGTAACTTGTGTTCCTACTCAAAAGGGCATGAAGAAGCCGGCTGAATCATATCTACGTCAAGTTAAGCTCTTTCCCGACCTGCCTGTCGTCGATGAAAAATTACTGGCCAATGCTCACGAGGATATGCTGACGTACCTCGGCGTTCGAAAGACAATTGAACTCAAGTATGTCATGGAACGATTGCACTCTGATGAAGCTGAACGGAAATGGTCGTCTGCGGATATGATAACATATCTTGCTAGCCAGCAAAAAGATATGCACGAAGAAGATATTGATTTCTTAAAGGCTAATGATATTGTCGCGTCTGAAAGCAAGGATGACGATAGATTGCATCGTGTCTGCGATCTCTATCAGCCGACTGATGATCACCGCGAGCTGAAACTCGCTATTCTCAAGTGGCCATCTGATTGGAACCCAAAGTCCACTGAGGCTGCATTTTTATTCCGCCTTGGACTGAATCAATATCCGACTGTGCAGACTGTAATCAATCTTGCGGCAACGGCGAACTCTCCGCAATTCCGTGATAAAGCCCTCTCTTATTTTGTCCGTTTCTTTGATCAGAATCGATACCGTGCGCTCTACAACTCTCGTCTTCCGACCAAGTTCCTTCCAGCTACTGTTATGAAAGGAGCGAAGAAGGAAACAGTCATTGTGGCACCATCCGAGTGCTATTCGTCATCCTACATTGAGATTTTTGATTTCCCTGTATTGCGAGAAGACTTGCAAGTTGAGGCGTGGAAATTTGGGGTGGCAATGTATCCTCCGATCGACATGGTTGTCCAGAGACTCACGGCCAAGCCGCCGAAGTCTATCGAGCAAGCAAATAAGATGTTTAATTACATGGCAGGCAAATTGTCTGATTTGGGATCTCGAGATATCGCGAAACTTCGTGATTCAGAATTTGTGCCCATTACGAAAGACGGGGTTACAATATTTAAATACCAGGCTCCATCACGCATCTTCATCACAGCTCAAGAAGTATCATCGAACGACAGGTCCGATCTATTTTATAAGAAGTTCTTTGACTTTGTGAATTTCGACCTTGGAGCAAATGCGTTCTTGAGATATTGCGGCACGCGTGATAAACCTAGTGTCGTCGAACTTGCGCGATCGACGGTGGCAGAGCCTAATGCAATGTTCGTTCAGGCTGAGTCTGCTACCAGGTACATGGAATTGCTTATCGAGTTCGAGAAGCACTGGACGGAAATTTCTGCGGATACCACTCTCATGAACAACATGAGGAATTCATCATTTTTGATAGCGAAGAAGTTTCTAGAGAAGGACGTTAATTCACGGAATGAAAAGGGCAATGGCGAGAAACCGACTGACAATGAGTTTGACGATTACGAGGAGTTGGTAGAGGAAGACGTATCGTACGTCTTGGCTAAGGCAGCCGATACTGTGGTGAATGATGATGTGGTTAATTATAATTTTTTTAAACAAGAGATTATGTCGGCGCCATTTGAAACGAATTTGGAAAAACTATATATGGTGCGTATTTATTGTTTGTGTACGATGGGTGTATGCTCACAATTAGTCTAGCGCATTGGATCACCTAAGATGTCGAATATCGTGCAGGAGACGAATTTGATTGGAGCAGTGATCAATTCAACTGACAGTGTTGCAATTCGCAAACGAATCGTGGAACGTCTGAAGCTCTATCTGGATGGTGGGTCGCACGAGAAACTTAAAGTCGCAGCCAACTCTTTTGAAAAGCAGTTTCTTGTCGCGTCGGTGTCGAAGATATCCGTGCAGCGATCAATTATCCGCATGAGGGGCCGACGCTTCGAACCAGTCACAACGCACACTACTGCAACGATAATGCGACGTGCCGACGGTGGGTTTACATTATACCTAGTGCCAAAATTTGAGTGGTTTGATGTCGCGCAGTCACTTGTTAAGGTTATATTAGAACGGCCCACACCGGATGCCGCCACTGTTTTGGAATCGCTTCTTAATTCGTCGTTGACCAGTTTAGAGCGGCGTGGATATAATGTCAAGAGACTTCTGAATTCCCGACGACAAGAAGCACGGGTGCCGCAGCAAGCTGCCGACCAGCAATTGCTGGCAGAGGCGCGTGAACAGGAACGGCTCAAAAAGGAGGCCGAGGGACGTGCTGCGGAGGAGTTAGCTGCCAAATTGAAGAGTCACGTACACAAGTCAATTTCTGGTGAAGAGGGTCTTGATCTGCCTCCAAAAGTCGAACTTGGAAGCACAGGTCGAGAAGTTATAGCCGCGGCTAGAACTGCTGGCTCTGCAGTAGCAGAACCAAATGCCACTCCGACTTCAGCTCGGGGCCCAGTGAACCTACCTAGGCAACAAAACAATGATCTATTTGGAGGGATGTTCAAGCATTGGAAAAAGTCTGGCAGAAAAGCAGATCCATCAGGGTCATCGTTACTGGATGGCACGGCGTCGATTGCTGGCATGCAAACACCTGAAAATACGGCTTCAGAAGTTGAGCCCGCAACCACGATGCGTAACTTGACGCGGACGCCAGGCGCATGGGAAGATACAGATTCTTCTACCTCCTCTGGAACTACAACAATTTCTAGGTTGGAGCGAGATAACACAGTGCATCGACAGCCGCTTACTGATACAGCGACCCGGAAGCTGCTGCAGGAAGGTATTCGGCATGTATCTCCCTACAATAATAATGAGCTCCGCAATGAGGCCCATACGTGGATCCCTGATGAAGACGTTACCGAGTCCGCATCGATTTCGGCTGAGAAGATGTGTGATAGAAATGTGGCGCACGATCTACGTTTCGTCGGAATGGTCTCATCTACAGGGCCAAGGCTTTTTGTTTCGAAATCCGTGCCAGATGGAATCTCAAACGAACTGACAGGTCACACTAAGCTTTTTGCCGCGACATTGCGAGAACTAGCAGTCGGTGTTTTCGCTGCACGATGGGATGCGTTTCACATGTTTTACGACGCATCAGGGGAATCTGTGGCATTCAACCTTGGCGGAAGTTTGTTTTTCAATTTACGTTATTTTGTGGACGATATTCGAGCGACACAAGTAATGTCGCAAAGTGGATTCAACATGGCCAAGGCGCTAGATTACTGGTTCCCTGTCGTGGCACACGAACTCGCACATAACCTGGTCGAATCGCATGGTCAGGAGCATTCGTATTTTACCGAGACGTATATTCAAAAGTTTGCAGCGGGTTATAGAAGAGTTGCTAGAATGCATGACACGTGAGATGGATGTAAGAAATGAGTGATTTGATAAACGTTTGGAGTTGGATTGTCTCTAGGATTGGGCACTTTTGGTCTGCTTGCGTTGATATCGATTAGAAAGCATAATTAGAGTTTAGCATGCGGTTAGAGTGCGAAGAGCGCTTCAATGAATGGACAATTGATAGTTAGGCTCGCATAATACCGTTCAGAATATTCGAATAAGTCTCAATGGGCAATTGGTTTTGTAAGCAAGTCACCTTGTAAAATATTCCGCGATTAAGCGCTGATAGCCGAACCGGCCCCTCAATTGCCGACGGAGATAAGCATTACATGAAGCCTCACAAAATGTCCGGAGCTTTTCCCTAGCAGGACATCGCCATATTATATATAAATAGAGTTATGCTACTAAAAGTTTAATTCAGGAAGCCGGGAACACACACAATTCCATTCAATTCGCTGTCGAACACAAGCGCTTGCTGCAGATTCTCAGCTTTGCGATTACCAATCCATCTTGACTTGGGGGGACGAGGGCATCTCCGAGGGGGCCATCTCCGAGCGTGCGAATGCTGTTCTCGGATGCACCAAACGCTCTGATAATACCGTGAGCTTAAATAGAGCGGTTTTATCCTGTCTATACTACACCACTCAATCATCCACCCAGCATCTTTAGCACCTCAGCTCTAAACGCAAGCACTACAAATCGGATCAGCCATTTCTATCATGAAAGAAGCCATTGTCTACGGTGACCCTCTCCACGTCGAGATCGTCGACTCTCCTATCCCGTGAGCACTTCTGTGCCTTATCGTAGTGTATCCTTGCTAACTTCATAGAACTCCTGGGGATGATGAAGTTCTAATTAAGGTCGAAGTCTCCGGCTCAAACCCAAAGGACTGGAAATACCCATTCTACAGCAAGCGCCCGCACAACTCGGGCGACGATGTCGCGGGCACAATTGTCTCTGTTGGCAAATCTGTTGTCGAGTTCAAGCCAGGCGACCGTGTTGCTGCATTCCACAAGATGGGTGCACTGCACGGATCGTTTGCCGAATACGCGATCGCCTACGCATATACGACATTTCATATCCCCTCTTCAGTCACTTTCGAGGAGGCCTCGACTGTACCTCTCGCTTCTTTGACTGCAGCATACGGACTTTGGGAAGTGCTTGGCCTGCCAACACCCTGGCTGCCTGCGCCGACTAAGCAGATTCCGCTGTTGGTATACGGTGCCTCTACTAGTGTTGGTATTTTTGCCATTAAACTGGCCAAATTGGCCGGTATCGGTCCAATTATTGGAGTTGCGGGTGCCGGCTCACAGGTCGCACTCGAAGCTGGTGCGGATTTCATTGTCGACTATAGAAACAACAATGACATTTCTGGATCGATTCGTTCGTTTTTGAAATCCAGTCAAAAGCTTTTATACGCTTGGGATACAGTTTCGGAGCATGGATCGTACCATCACGCGATTCGTGCGCTTGAACCTGGTCTCGAATCCAAGCTTTGCCTGATTCTTCCAGAGAACAAGTTCGAAGATATTGATAGGACTACGACAAATTTTGGTGTCGCGCGTGTTGCTAATGCACATGATGAGAATGCAGCTAGACGTGACTTTGCCTATATTTTTTATAGGCAACTGACGAAGTGGTTTCAGGAGGGAAAGTTCACTGGGCACCGTATTGACATTGTTGAAGGTGGATTGGCGGGCGTTGAAGGGGCGTTGATTGATTTGAAGGCTGGAAGGGTTAGTGCATCGAAGAAAATCTTTAGGATTAAGGACACTCCGGGATTGTAAGTTACTGTGATTGTGTATGCTCTTTTTTCTGCTACAAAATAGATTCAATTGCACGATTATTATTACGGCTGGTCGGTGTGTGCGATGGTTAATTGTAACTATGAAGTGTAGTCATTGTGAAAATCGAATAAAGAATTGTTATTATTTATCCAACGTAGACCGGATTACTAGAAAGTCAACTGTAAATTGCCTAATGTTGCTAGTATTTGCGGAAGTTTTGACTATGATTCTGAGTTGGAGGACCCGTGGCACTGTTGTTCCAATCCGAAAGAAAAAGCCGCATGTAGTGCGGCTTTATTGTGGAATGTGTCTGATGTGACTTTAGTGGCGACAACAAACTCTTACAAACTCTTATAAATTGCTTGTGACCTTTCCTATATAAGTAATTACAGATGACGCAGCACTTTGAAATAAAGTATAAGTACAACCTACGACATGCGCTGTGGCATGACCCGTCTGGCGGAGGCATAGTCCGGGCTGCATCGAAGTAGAAAAGGTTCAATCTCAAGTTGATCTCGACAAACGTTGTTCAAAAGCATATTGTGATCTATAATTTGTGAGTACATATGAGACCAGACTTGAGACATGCAAGGATGATGGCCGACGGTAATCGATGCCACGGCCATGCTGGAGTATGATATGGTGGCATACGTGGCATAGGCGGTGTGTGAATTTTCAAACAATTGGCGGGATGTCGTCACCGTGCATCCCCCCTGGCGAGCGACGAATCCAAAAATGAACATGAACATGCGATGCCGTATCGGCAGCATTCGAAAATAGTCCCATTGTAGGTGATATGCATAACAATCACGCGTCAAGAAGCAACATATAGGGCAGAACAGCGTAGCACAGAGCATTGCCGGTTGGCCAGCCGGATTAACTAACCTATACGCACAAATGCGATCCCAACTGCAGTTTGGCTTAGGCAAGGTAATATTCAGCGTGCAGCGTATGTATATCTATATATGCCATCTTTTATCAGCTGTCACAACCAATTAATCAGCACGTGGATTGAGATGGTGAGAGTCCTACACAGCGAGCGCAAGTGCGGAGTAGGAACATTTGATTGCAGAGGCGCGGCGCAGGGGCCTTCCCTTTTCTTGGGGCGCTGAGCACCCTTGCGCCACACACGTCATTGCCCCTCCATACACACCAGAATTACGCCGACAATTTAGCGGTCATTCTCAATGCCTTTATCCTGGGTCCGTCTGTTCGTAAATTGACAGCTCTAAGGTGTGGTGGCACCGTGGTATCACACACTCCAAAACAGAACCTCGATACTCGGCCAACGAAACGTGAACACGCCTCTCCATGTGTTTAGTCCATAGTCCCCTGCTTGAATCGCTTCCAACAAGGCCCCTCCCATGCCCGAATAGACATTCTTTTCCACAGATACTCCTTCACTACGCCCCGCATCTCATCATCTCGCTGCATCCTCTGCCGTCGTCATGATAGCTGACGCAAAAGTCGTCCTTCTGGGTGCTCAGGGTGAGTTGTTTGGCTGCCGTTTCTGACTGCCCGCTGACCACTCTCGCAGGTGCTGGAAAGACGTCCCTAGTTGTCCGATATGTCCATAACAAGTTCCACGACAGTAAGTTGCGTCTTTTCTCTGCCGGCAGTCATGATGCTAATCCCGTTTGCTCCAGGCCAACCATCGACAATTGGTGCCTCGTTTCTGGCCAAGAAAATCGTGGTTGACGGAGTAGTCGTGCGATTACAGATATGGGACACCGCCGGCCAGGAGCGCTTCAGATCGATGGCCCCCATGTACTATCGATCTGCTGCCTGCGGTATCCTTTGCTATGACATAACTTCAGAGTCATCTTTCAACGCCATGCACTCATGGTTACAGGAACTGAAGCAGAATTTGAACTCCGACATTATCATTCACATCGTCGGCACGAAGCTAGATCTCGTCCGCGAGGATCCCTCACGTCGAGAAGTGCCGTTTGACATGTGCATACAATATGCTGAAAACAACTTGCGCGATATAGAGGCCGCAGATAATCCAAATTGGACTGGCCGTGACTCGTGCCACGAAATTTGCGCAAAGGATGACGAAGGTATATGTTGATTATGTGCTATGGCCAATTGTCAAGACAGAGTATGCTAAACGGTCGTTGCAGGTGTCAAGGAGGTGTTTGAGAGCATTACCCGAACGATTATTCGACGACGACCGATTCTGAAGAAGAGCCGACGAAATAGCGTCCATTACGAATCCGACTCGTTTTCATCTGACGATGACGACGACGCCCTCAATAGCGGTACCATCAGAAGTATCGGAACTATTAGTCTGCAGCAGCCCGCCGCAGAAGAAAAGAGCCGTTGCTGCTAGCAAGCCACACTGTCAGGCTTGGCCAAGCTCACTGTCAATTGTGGACGGCGTTATTTCGTAAAATTCCATTTCCCGTTATGTTCTTGGCATATAAGTCATATTTGTGGCTCTAATGTTATTGCATTATTGGTTTCGTTTTTTGGCACGTGTATACCTAGTAGTTCGTTTCTCTTTTTGTATTCTACTTCTTGGACCTCCGTTTGAGTGTCTTTGTCGATTTATGATGCATCCTTTTTGACTATTGACGCTGTATTTGAACAAACGTTTACAACTTTGTATTATTTACGTTTGTATATTGTGATGATCTTGTTTTGGTTTTGCATGGGCTCGTTTTGTTGTCCTCTTTTTGTTTGTGCAATTCTGTCCTTGCTTTTGGTTCTTACGTTATTGGGACTATGCGTACAATCCCACGGGTCAACAGAGGCGTTATTGTTGAGTTCTTACTAATGAATCGGGTCTATTCGAACCCGGTAGGGCATTTCAAATTTATATCCACAATGTGATGTGAAAGGAAGACAGAGTAGAAATTATTTGTGTGACAGTATACGGCTCGCGGTGGCCGTGCGGGATGTGCATTGGGGATAGCCTTATGTGGCTATCGAGGAATTCTTGTATGGTTGGGTGGAATATGGCTCTGTAGCTCCCTTGGCGTCGTATGATATTCTAAATGTCGCTCGCGTTATTGACTCGTACGAAATTAATGAATTTAATGCCATTGTAGCTGTGTCTGGGAGGTATTCTCATTGGCTACGGCCACTTTTCAAGTAATATTCGCTAGACTTCGAGCATATTATCTGCAATGTTCGGCCTCCGCTGCAGCACGGTCCGGTACCAGACGAAGACGGAGTTTGCTCCACCGGACTATTACATCTAGTCGACTACCGAGAGCAGTGGTACGATCAATAAATCGTCAAGACAATTGAGGGCAAATTGCGGATGGCAAGGAAAGAAGAACTGTTCCACCGCTTACCCCACGACTGTAGCCGTTGTTGAGCTTAATCTTTTTCAAGGCTGTTCGCGTCCAAGGCCACCGGTAAATGCGACCAATTAGCGCATGACGCTACAAGAGGACCAGTACATTATGTTTGTAGTCGAATCCCACTGGACATATGCTAAATGGCGGATATTGACGTGTGTATATTTTGTATGCCGCTGAGGTTGAAGATGCCCTACCCACATCTACTGTCTGTAAACTGTCGCGTATGGCCGTATTGATAGAGTCGCTTATCTTTTGCTGAGATATGAATCGTAGCATCACCGAAACCCAATCTTCAACATAAATTCAAATATATGAGCCACCAGATTCGGTAATGGCTTTGGGCGACAATGGGTATCGTGTCCGGGAATAGATAGCTTGATCCTACTTACACTAACCTCCCTCCAGACTCGGCTTGTGCGTCCGCCCAGAGCCCGGAATCATTCTTAATAGGCAAACAACAGCGACAATGATGATTTGGAGATATTAGTCTCGTCTCGCGTGCTTGTGCCGATACCTATGTGATTCGTTATACACGTGCGACTCGGCATTGGGTTAGGGCGTGGAAGCCACAGGTAAAAGATGTCTGAGATTGCTATATAATCTATTTCATATACAAATATAATGATTATATATATAATTGGAATAATATTAATTGGACGAATCGACCGGATCGTGATGTTTCGGCTGCGGCGTACTGAATTGTGTTCACCTTCGGCCAAAACTCGGCGGCTCGGCGAAGCGGATGACTTGTGTGGCTTGCTCGTTCCCGCGTACCCCACCTTTGTATCGCTTCTGTAAGCCATTCCCCCATTTTTCCAGCTTAACCGACTCACTACCACCTAAATATCCTGCACTCCTCCCACATAATTTACTCACACGCTCTTCCTGCTTGCACTAGAGATTATTGACTATTTTTTTTCTACTTTAGAGTTTGTATCGTTTGTTTGATACTGGAGATATAATAATTGAACCGTAACCCTTATTCCGGAATTGCCGAACAGTTTATCAGCATCTTTCTCGACCGAATTAAACGCAAAATGGTTACACTCACAGGTGCCGAAAGTGAGTTCAATAGTCCCGTATTTCCTTCCTGATATCAGTATGCTTAACTAATTGTTATAGTCAGCAAACATAATACTAAGGAGAGCTGCTGGGTCATTGTCCACGGGAAGGCCTATGATGTGACGGAGTTCCTTCCAGAACACCCCGGCGGTCAAAAAATCATCCTCAAATACGCAGGCAAGGATGCGACGAAGGAGTTTGACCCTATTCACCCTTCCGACACGCTCGACAAGTACTTGCCGGCTGATAAGCACCTTGGTGGTGTCGACATGGCGTCGGTCAAGACTGACCCTCAGGAGGAAGAGCTTATGGACGAACTCGAACTTGCACGAATAGAACGAGTCAAGCGCATGCCGCCTGTTTCTCAGTGCTACAATTTGCTCGATTTCGAGGATATCGCGCGTCAGACTATGAAGAAGACCGCGTGGGCGTATTATTCATCTGGTGCCGACGACGAAATCACGTTACGTGAGAATCATGCTGCATTTCACAGGATTTGGTTCCGACCAAAGGTCCTGGTCGACGTCAGCCGAATTGATTTGTCTACTACTATGTTGGGATGCCCGTCGTCGGTTCCATTCTACGTCACCGCCACAGCGCTCGGAAAATTGGGCAATCCCGAAGGAGAAGTCGTCCTGACGCGAGCCGCATACCGCGAGAATGTGATTCAGATGATACCGACGCTTGCATCGTGCTCGTTCGACGAGATCGTGGATGCTAAGCAGGGAGATCAGATTCAGTGGTTGCAGTTATATGTCAACCAGGATCGCGAAATAACTCGGAAAATCGTGCAACATGCCGAGAAACGCGGATGCCGTGCTTTATGGATCACGGTTGATGCACCGCAACTTGGTCGTCGTGAGAAGGATATGCGTTCAAAGTACGATGAACAGGCGGCGAACGTGCAGGACAACGAGTCGACTGTAGACAGATCCCAGGGCGCCGCGAGAGCCATTTCGTCATTCATTGACCCTGCCCTGAGTTGGAAAGATATCCCTTGGTTCCAGAGCATCACTAAGATGCCGATCGTCTTGAAAGGTGTGCAACGTGCCGAGGATGCAATAAAAGCGGTTGAATATGGTGTAGATGCTATTCTACTCAGTAACCACGGTGGCCGTCAGCTCGACTTTGCACGACCAGGTATCGAGGTTCTTGCCGAGGTCATGACTGCCCTCAGACAGCATGGTTATGAACACAAGATTGAAGTTTACATTGACGGCGGTATCCGCCGAGGTACTGATATCCTTAAAGCCATTTGCATGGGAGCCAAAGGCGTTGGTATCGGCAGACCGTTCCTCTATGCGATGTCCACTTATGGCGAGACGGGTGTTGTCCGTGCCATGCAGTTGCTTAAGGACGAACTTGCGATGAACATGCGACTCATTGGCGCCACCAAGATCTCAGATCTTGACGAGTCGTTTGTCGACGTCGGTAGTATCGCTACTCATACTAATGTTCCGAGGGATCATTTGTCGAGCCAAGCTTACGACAGGCTAGTTACTCCACCTTTTGTCAAGTCGAAGCTGTAAGGTGTGTTAACGAGGGACCACAAGTTTTGTATCGATTATGTTAGATAGAATCATTTGAATTTGGGAGTATATAGCATGGGTAGTATTTTTGTTGCTCTACATGGTTCGTTACATGGTATTGGAATATAAGTACAGGATAGATAAGTTTCATGCTAAGTTCTGACTTAACTAAAATGCCATTGCATCATAGTGCAACTTTCCTGGCCCGCTGAACAAACTCCTTAATGACTATCCAAATGCCATTCCAGAGCCAAATGAAACACTGAATCACTTTACATTTGTAACATCCTGCGTTCTTCTATCCTCAAATCTTCCACCTTCCGCTGCTCAATGTCTTTGATCTTCTTGTCTTTCCGCTGTCGTTTCTCCGATACGGTCTTTGAATCCATGTCAGGCATAAACAACTTGATCCTGTTCGATACCTCCTTTGCACTACGTGGACAATGAATCCACGAGTCAACTACACAGCCGTCATCAAGTTCCTTCCACTGATAAAACGAGCCGAACCCAAAGGTTTCCCACAGCCGTAAAATCGGCCGCTCGACAACATCTACCCAAACACTCACTATCGGGGTGCGCAGAAAGTACGCGTAATACCACCACCACTTGTACTCATACGCGACAACAACCGACGTATCCATTACAATGCGGGGTCGCACTTCGCCACCGGAAGTTAGTAAATACGAATTTAATAATGCGAGAGGTAGTAATGTGCATTCTGATATCGCACATTTCGGTGGACTAGGAAATCGTAGTGGCCACACCAGTTTCGTAGTAGTGTGAGCCGGCGTGCTTAAACTGTCTTCGTCATCCGCCTCATCTTTCACGAGATCGTAAGTCCGCGGTGGTGATAAGAATGGACCAGCGCTCATGACCACTATACCATTCCAGCATGTTCCGACATCAACTAGTCCCCCTCTTCGCACAGCTTGCCTATCATCTGGCGCGGTGAAGAACGGGTACATGCCGTTGATCCCGTTGCCACATTTGTCACGATCAGCCCATTGGTCGTATAAGGTCGCGGTTTGCATATCCATTCCACATGCCATAACCACCGGCGCGGACTCGGTACCCTGTCTATATTTCACTGCGTCCAGTAGCTTCAAAACATCGGTGTGTCTGTGAATGACATCATTCAGGAAAATGACATGTTTTATACGATCGCCGAGTGGCGTCGACGAAACATCTTCGAGCGGCGCTAGGGCAATATTGCGAACTGTTGTCATGTATGATATCCGTGCCTGCGTATCTACCCATGGGTCGTGAATTGGTAGCGGCCGTAGGCCGGATGTTATGTTGAGAGAATACGGAACACCCTTGTGATGTAAGTACTGCGAGAACTGAAGAAGAGAAGATGCAGTATTATCTTGCGAGTCATTTTCGGCAACAGAGACATAAACCTTAAGAATTTAGCGTAACGAAAAGAGAGTATAGCGATCGACGACTTACATTGTCTGATCCAAGAACATCGATCAATTTGACTATCTCGGCAATCCAGCTCGGTAAAATATCATCATTATTATAAAAATTGGCGGCAATAAAAAAGGCATCGTTAGTCCTGGAATTGAGACGTTCTTTCGCGAACTGTGTCTCGGCGGCGTGACGCGGATATGGCGATCTCAATCCGTAAGTATAAATGAAGACCGTATATATCAAGCCGGTAATAATTATGAGCGCATTGCGACCGGTGATTTTGGACGCATGATGAGTTGCATAACCAACTTTGCCAAGGATGGCGATGTCGGTATTATGGTTAACTACTTCGTGTCGGGTGATGAGAGTACGGTAGACGAAGACGACAAACTTGCAGGGGAGGTAAACAAATATGAACGCAACAAATGCAGAGAGATTAAGTGAATTATGCGTCAATATCATAAATTTCAGGCGGAAAATAAGTGCCGGGATGACGAGAAAGACGATGGCATGTGGCATGCGTCGGAATAATGGAAAAATACGACCACGGACGTAGAGGGCATTAGGTCCACCGTATCGAAATCCCTTTGGGAGAGGTACCGAGAAGGCGACATTAACCTTCAATTCACTTGGCTGTCGGAAGTCTTTGAGGATGGTCGGTGAGGGGGGAATTGACGGCGATGGTGGAAATGAGATAAGGGGGTCACTGCTAGCCAAAGAGGTGTTGCATATTACTGGATACAGGGATGACGACGGAGACAGCGACGCCGAGGATGACACACCTAGTGATTCGCATGCTGGCATCTGGAATTGATGTTGTCCGCGGCGGACACGAGAATATCGACAGCGAGACAGAAGAGTACGAGCACTCTGATAAGTAACTAAATGAATTTGAGGTTGTTACAATATCTCTCGCAAGCTACTGACGGACAAGTATCAACAATAGCCTGGCCGTAATGACCTGCGAGCGTCTCGAGAAAACAGATGAGAGGAAGAAGCGTCTTCAATGGTGCCTCCATAGACACTATGATGGCATTGGCTTAGCGAAGTAAGCAGCATTTCGAAGGTGTTGCGGAGAGAATATATGAGGAGAAACTGCCAGTCAAAGTCGAATTTGCGGCGCCGCAGTAACGCGTACCTGGCGCGTGGAGTACAAGCCTCCACGCTGCAAATAAGGTGGCAAGCATGAGTATGTAGTTTGGGAGTACGAGTAATACGAATTACGCGTTGGCGAGCACATTGGGCTGGCTGCCATTGTGCCTGAATCGGCTCGTGACCCTGGCTAGCTAAAAGAAACGCCATTAGTCCGTTTCGAGTTAGAGTGGTTCAGACGAATGGCTTGACATCTTCATCTGCGATAATTCTCAAAATGTTTAGCGCAACACGTATCGCGACAATTTAATAAAGCACTTACGTCTTTAAATTTAGATAGGGTATCGCAGTGTGGATCCCATCAATGGCCGACCAACTACTGATAACAGAGAATTGATTCTCTCAACGCACTGATCCAAGATTACACTTATCTCTTGAAACTAGTAAAAGATTGGTCGGCGCATTTTTCGCTGCAATCTCTCCGTTTCAGAGTTAGGTGTCCCGTGCCGGTGCGCAAGGGTGGCGCACCTCCCGTCTACTTCGGAAGGGTTTTGTTAGACCGACATTCCGCCGGTAAACTAGTGGCTGAGGCCGGGGGTGATAGACATCGATTAAGCCAAGCTGTTATACTGATGATGTAGATCGACGTGCGTGTTGTCCTTAGGTGGTGCTACCTGACATGGACAAACATCCATTGGAGGCATAGTATATTCACGAGAGTCAAGTCTGTTTTGCTACCACGCTGCTGTAGTGTACATATCATGGGACACTTATGATCTTTCAAGACGGCAACATGTATCAGAAATTAAAGCAGTGGATGAGGACGCTAACCTCACCAAAAATTTCAATTGTGCTGGTTTGACGAAGCGGTTACTGCCCCGTTCTCCGAGTCATTGACGCATTGAGAAATGCATTATCCTATCTGAAGTAGATTGGAGTGAGTTTGTACAATAATAGCTTTAGTTGCATAGTTAGTACTATCTCCATTGTAATCTCATCTAGATTTTGTAGCAATTTACAATTGTACGGTGCTCCGTATATGGCATATACCAGTGATTGGTATGGGATTTAAGTAAGGGTTAGGAATGGGGGTTGCAGTAAATTCCGATCGACATGATTAGCTGTAAAAGCATCTCCTATTTCCGTTATTGCTACGTGAAGCCTCCATCCATCGCCCCAGAGACATATCGATTTCATCATCGTTAATATCCTCATTGTTTATGCGTTCGTTGACTTTTTTCCCGAGACCCAATAATTTTGTCCTTCTACCGTTTCAACAGCAACTTGTGATGTACTGATTTTAAGGTAATCGAGCGCTACTAATGCCATCCTATAACAGCTACCCTTTTCTTTCGTGGCAGAACACAGGAAATAAAACGTGACAATATGAAATTGAGCTCAGCAATTGAAAATAGCTTTACCTCCCCAAACACAATCGACTACGTCGGTACGACATCTCACTCAAATGTCACCATAGGCAAGCAACAGCTAGTCCTATCAGACTGCAAATTCCTATGCAGTATTATTAACCGTAGTCCAAGCCAAACTGAATCGTACGTATTAAAGCTGTTAAATTCTTGCATCTACGCCATAATTTGCTACCGTGCGTTGTTATAAGTTGCATTGACATAAACGCCCCTAATGGATTAATTAAATCGCAGTGGTAGAAGGGACTCAGTCAGTGGAGCTATATGACGCGCAGGCTCGATAGCGCAAGACATCCTCGCGAAGGCGTGCCGGTAAAATTATCGCTTGCTCCCGACTTAGACTTCCGACCCTGCAGTACAGAACCGTATTAACCTGGGGAGAGATATCCCACAAATAAGCACAAGCGTGTTTGAGGATTTGTCTACGCGGTCGCAGTACAGGAGCAAGTCGGCCATATCGGATAGAAAATATCGATGGCACATAGCCGGTAAAAACAACGTGCTTGACGAAGGGCATTGCGTCTAAAGATATATGTGTGGCGCAATCTGTCAGACACATGAGTGGTAGCTTGGCAGCCCGGCAACCTGAAGAGCGAACTCTGTGATGATTCCTAGAGTGCGTTCGCAATGATTAATTCAGTCTGCAAACCCTGAGAACGTCGCTGGCACCATATCTTGGAAGACACCAATTTGAATGCGGCTGACTACCCTCCTGCTTCAAACTCTTTCACCTAGAACCTCCAAGTAACCTCCAGGAAATCGTAGTACCACACTCCTTAGGTCAATGATCATTGATCTCGAAGGATAGTGCGAATATGTCTTGCTTGTTAGCTACCGCTACTAATGTCGATCGAGATTCCCAGAGTAATTAAATGAGTCTGACTAGACAGACAGCTAGGGCATGGGCCAGCTTCAAATTCTTGGTATTCTGAAGCACGCCAGCGTGAAATCGCACCATCGTTGGGATCCATCTATTGTTCTATACCTATAGACGTCTCATCTCAGGGGAAATTGCACCATCTTACATTAGTTCGGACTCCTCACTTTGTTGAATGATTGAACGGACCATTGGAGGAGTCACTAATGATGTTGCCTTATTTCCATTATATATATACAGTTGCATACGTACACTCGATGACACGGCTTCTTATCGAAGAATATTACATCTGTCTAATTGACTGCTAATAGGGACCTATTCCATCGGATCATAGGACTGCGCGATATACCGAACATAATTTGAAGTCGCCGCTGCAATAAGGAATCACGAACTCTTTAACGTGATTGCTCAAGCAGCGCCAAGAAACTTATTGTGGGGGTGCCCAGACAACTAGCGGCCGATGATGAAAGTACAAGGTGCTTCGCATTAAACAGTCTTACCTCTGCGAACTATTATGGGAGACCTTGATTTCAACATTGGCCAAGAAAAATATTATTTTCTCTTGCCCTCTGATTCGTCTGCTCTAGATTCTGTGTTATCTGTTTGGAGCAACAATCTGCTGGCGCAATGGGTGCTTCAATTCGCGCGATGACGACAGGATCCTGTAGTATGAAGTTCTGTGAAAAAAATCCTATGAAGGTTAACCTCATACATTCTGGTTTCTGTATATAATGCTGCCTATACAATCCATCATGGCTGACTCGAACATTGCCGTCTTACACTGCGATTTGATAGACTTCCATAGACCTTGCGGACTGCGAACTATGCCAGAAGACGACGTTAACCGCACAGCACACACTATCTCGGAAACGAACTCCGAGAAAGACCACCATTTGGTGCTCGAGAAAGGCATTGGCGACAGCTCCGATGACAGTACAACCCTCTCCAGTTTTCAAGATGACGAAACCGGGATTCGCGCGGGAAAATTGAACATTCCGGCGGAATGGCCGCCACTTGCCATGCATGAGCCCAAAAAGTATTATTTCTGGAATTTCCACGGTCCCAAAGGTGTGGATCTTGATGCGACCGCTACGCAACCGTCTGTGTACGACGATCCTGAGAAGGCGAGGTTGTATCAGCCTTTGCCTGATTACGAGAATTTACATCGTTTTAATCCCAAGGCTCGATGGACCTGGAGGGAGGAAATTGTATGTACTTTTTTTTGACTAGTTATTACGACTGGTGGTTAATATAAGGAGGCTGTCGTTCGCAAGATCGATATGCGCATAATGTCCTGGTGCGCAGTAATGTTTATGGCACTGCAACTAGATCGTGGCAATATTTCACAGGCGGTCGCGGATAACATGCTAGATGACTTGCATTTTACTACGAATCGTAAGTACATCGATCAGTTTTCTGGACATCCGACACTAACTGATGTCAAGACTATAACAACGGTAATACGATATTCAAGGTTTTCTTTTTGGTTTCTGAGCTTCCATCGCAACTTGTTAGCAAGAAACTCGGCCCCGATCGTTGGATCCCTATTCAGATGATTTCATGGAGCATTGTTGCCATGTGCCAATTCTGGTTGAGCTCCACGGCATCATTCTATATTACCCGCGCTCTTTTGGGTGCTCTTGAGGGTGGCTTTATTGCCGATGTGTGTCTCTACCTATCTTACTATTATACAGGCGTGGAACTTCCAGTTCGTCTTGCCTATTTCTGGGCTGGGCTTACAGTTTCTGAGATTATTGCCGCGTTTATGGGTTTTGGACTGCTGCATATGCGAGGCGTTCAAGGCAAAGAAGGTTGGCGCTGGCTCTTCCTCGTTGAGGGTGCTATTACGGCTTGCATCGGTATTCTGTCCTGGCTTCTTATGCCTCCCTGTCCTACGAAAACTGCGTCCTGGTTCCGTGGAAAGAAAGGTTGGTTTACTCCACGTGAAGAGACAATTATCGTCAATCGTGTACTTCGCGATGATCCATCAAAGGGTGATATGCATAATCGTCAAGCACTTAACTTCGAGATGTTTTGGCGGTCGCTGACCGACTATGATTTGTGGCCAATTTATATCATAGGTTTGATGTTCTTCGTTCCCTCGTCGCCTGTGGATACGTACCTTACGCTGACATTGCGATCAATCGGTTTCACCACTTTCCAAACTACACTCATGGTTCTTCCTAAGCAGTTCTTACATTTGGTTTTCCTTCTCGCAGTGACTTATATTTCGCAGCGCTACAATAATCGTACGTACCCAGGCATTGCTGCTCAGCTCTGGATTCTTGCAACACTGATTCCTCTTCGAACCTTTGGCGCCCACCGCAACCGATGGGCGAAATACATTGTCACGACGTTGCTCCTCTCGTATCCATCTACCCACGCCATCCAAGTCGGCTGGACATCTCGCAACTCCAATTCAGTTCGCACCCGTACAGTTTCCGCGGCAATGTATAACATGTTTTGTCAACTAGGAGGTATCGTTGCATCATATATCTATCGACAGGACGACAGACCTTTGTACCATCGTGGCAACTCAGTACTCATTGGGATTGCAATCTTGAACATCTTCATTTACGGTGGAACGAAGTTGTACTACGTTACAAGGAACAAGAGCCGCCATCAGAAATGGAATGAGCTCACTCAGGAACAGAAGGAGGATTATCTCAGGACTACAACCGATCAAGGAAACAAGAGACTCGATTTCAGATTTGCACATTAACCACCTTGCGCGCACAGTAGAGAATATTAGCTGAAGTTGGAATCGCGTGTGGTATTAATTTCTTTGTTGTTATTAGCCTTCGATGGTTGCTCGTTCAACTTTGTAGCCCTTTATTATTAGTGGTAACACATAGACATCGACTCTCTCTTGATATACTTCCGCGTCAGCCTCCGACTTATTGCCCTAGCCCTAATCGAACTGATACTAGCATAAGGAGGACTCGTAAATCGATCCGAGTCACACGATAGATAAGAAAACCCCTTACCCATCATTATCAGATCTTCGGATCTAATCGGATTATGCATCTGAGTCTGTGGAGCCCGGGGCTCGTAACAACTGTTAATCTGACGGCTGATACGAGAAGAGGCAAACACGTAACTGATAGCATCGAAATGCCTTTTAAGTTTTCATATGGATTCTAGGCTCAATGATTGCGTAAGTTATTGAATATCAACCGTCATATCTTGGTACCTGTCGAAGGTACGGAGTTCATTGCGCGGTATTTTTTTCAAGCTGTGAATGGTATGAGATACGAGATCACACATAGTAGAGCTTGTGAATATGTCACATTTAGTAATTACCCAATAGTCCAGACCGGTTGCACATGCTTCAGAAGATTCTTGTCAGCAACTCAGGTCTGGGTCTCAGGCTTTGACAACTATATTGTCATTGTTGTGTTGCCTTTTTATGTTTAGACGTGCCAGTTTGAAGAATTGTCATTGGCCAATAGGGTTATGTCTAAGATGGTTGTTTAAGTTGCGGCGCGTAAGATTTAGTTGTGAGATATTTCGCAGTCTTTCTAGCAGCAGCCAATTATCGTCGCCACAACTGGCCCGTGATCCGGAGTCCCGATGCGGCACACGATTTGTTTCGACACTAAAGCACCCGGAACATTCGATTGCCTTAACTTTTAGCTTCGGAAAGGAGTTTGTGCATATCGGGAATGCCCAAAGTACCAGGCGTCAGTTTGATAAGCGTATCGTAAGTTGACTGACTAAAAAATGAGGAGTATCACGGGGTTGAGTGGCGGTCATGGGTTCCTACAGCAAAAAAATAACACATCTGCGGTAGCAAAATGGGGTTGAAGTCTAGACCTGTCTAGATCGCAATGGAGCGTTATCCACGATTATAGTGACATGGAATGTAGTCCCGCTAAAATGTAAATGTTTCAGAGCAGTTCGGCACAGGTGACTCCTTTATGTAAATGAATCAAAGAACATGTGAAATGCATGAGACGTATTCATCAAAAATAGTGCGCGACGTGCAAAATTCAGTTAATGTTAAAGATAATGTACTATGTAAACAGGCGCCAACGTAAATAAAATTAATACAAATTATTGACAGTTTCATATATTAATAGACAAAAATGAGAGAGCGCTTACCGAATTTTGGGTCTGATGGTCGCTGCTACATGAAGAGCAAAAGAAAAATCTATTTACCACCTAACCCAAAATGTAACGGATGTATACAGAAGAAATGTTGTAAATTAGACAACTTGTAAATTAACCATCTACAAAGAACCAAAAAAAGAAGCGGAAAATGCTTCCAAACACGTTGGCTATCGAATTCAATATTCTTTCCGCTTCTACATTCGAACTCCTTGAGATTGTCGATTTACACCTTAGTCGAAACATAAAAAATTCCTCCGAAATATTAAAACATGTAGATATCCCCACGATGAAATGTAAAACCGCAACTCAAGCAATCATGATCGTACGACAGTGCAGACTTTTGATGAAGCTGTTTACCAGCCGAAATTCTCAGAATAGAATTCGACATCAACACCCTGCCAAAGGAGCGAAGCACATGCATTACGCGAGTTGCGAACGAGAGGAGCAGGACCACAAACGGCGACAGCGCACTTCTGACCCTGAGCAGCAGCAACCGAGTCCTTGACGTACTGCTCGATATCAGGGCGTCCCTGTTCGGCGGTAACCCAGACCTTGAAATCAACGTTGAACTTGGGGTCCATATCCACCCAGCTGATAAAATCGCGCTGAGGAACAACCCAGAAGAAGTCGACCTCCATACCCGGGAACTGACGGGTAAGCTCAACCGCCTCTGGGTAGCTGTACGCAACACCAGCACCACCAGCCAAAAGAATAACCTTAGAAAAGCCGTCGAACTTTGGTGGAGAGCCATAGGGACCGTGGAAAGTAACACGGTGCTCCTGCTCTTCCGCCAAGAACAGAGACTTCGAGAAGCCCTGACGAGCACGGATGATGAGCTCAAGGGTGTTAGGATTGGGAGGAGATGCAATGGTGAAGGGGTGAGCCTGGAGAGGTGCGAGCTTGTTGATGGTGACATAAACGTATTGACCAGTCTGCCAGTGGATCTCACGGAAGGTCGACTTGACATTCATAGAAAGCTTAACAGTGTTGCCGGACAAGACAGTAGTAGTGGCGACAACGTGGTGCGCATTCTTGAAGCGGTTGATTCTGTCCCACAGCCAGATAACGGAGGCGGCAGCGCAGTAAGGGCGGCAGCGGGGATAGTGGAAGAAAAGGAGGACAATGCCAGCAACCAAAAACCAAACGTGCGCATACAAGAAGATCTCATACATTTTGTTACGGGCAGGCGCGAACGAAGTGACAAGAATGATAGTGAAAGCAAGGCCAGTAAGACCGCCACCGACTCCAATTTGAGCACTTCTCATGAGCTGCTCTTGAAGCGTACGACCATTGTAAGAGTAGGCAATGATGTGACCGAGCGCCGTCAAGCAGACAACACGGCCAGCGTGACGGTGAAGGATGTTGTATCCTTCATGCGACCAGCCAGTCCACTGGACGAGAAGACCAGTCTTGGAGCCAAGCAAGAACATGATGGGAAGGTTGACAACACAGACGAGACCGAATCGGTTGCCCATATAGCTCACATCATGAGTGGAATCTACAGGTTGTTCATGTTAGCATGTGCGAAATTCAGGGCTCCCAGATCTGAATATTATCTTCATGTCAGATGAGATATATGCCGTGATCTAATCGAGGATCTGAATCCAAACAGCCCTGGGATTAATAAATGTGTTACCAAAACTCACCTCCGTAGAAGCAGTAGAAGGCGTTGAGTCCGAGGTAAGAAAGGACAACGAACATAGTGCCATTGGCCTCGAGGTAACGACCAGGAGCCTGATAGAGCAGAACTGATCGCACCCGGCGATAGATACGAGTCACACCGGTAGCAGGAGCAATGGCCTCACCACCAAGAAGCGGGCGCTTTTCGCCAGACTTGGGCTTCATGACGAAATGAAGCTTGTAGAAGTAGGCGGCGGTGGAGGCGAGAAAGAAGAAGCCGATGATAGCATTGTAAGTTGGAACAAACACTCGCGAGAACTCGCGACCGGTGAGTGGTTCGGCCATGTTTACCACGAAGAATGGATCGGGAAGGTGGTGATGGTGAAGGGAAGAGAGGAAGAGAAGGGGAGCGAGAAATAGAAAAGGAAAAGAGTAGCCTTTCAATCAAAGCACTCGCACCGTGTACAATAAGAGGCAGGCTCAGGTTATCGGCAGGTGTTCCCCTTGCGCTTATTACCAGCTCGAAATATCCACCTATCAGCTGGAGGCACGTGCAGGGGAGATCACTACTCGAGGCCTGGGACTTCAATCCAACAGGTTAGCGTGCGTTTGCGCGTTGTCGCAACAACATTTCTAATGTGGGCGGTCGAGACCATCGACGGTCGAACCGAAACGTTACGGACTCGTGGCGCCTGAGGCCACTTAAGCTTCCTACCCTAACCCGTATAATAACCCGAACAGGCTCTAACCTATCTTCCCTATCCCTTATCACCACGCTATATCGCTTCGTTATCAGAGCATTCAATTACTTGTTCCTAAGTGATTCTAAGTCTTAGAGGACAAATTCTTCAACAAGCATGGATAGATAGGTTGCACAATTCAGGGTCTCTCCCAATCGACAAACGTAAGGCGCGGCTGGACAGCCTCTCACTGCTAAATGTTCCTTATTGGTTACGTTGCTGTGGCGTATTAGTGAGAAGAGTGGCACTCACAATCCCGATTCGCGTCTTCGCCTGGCGTTGGTGGCGTCTTTAAGGTGAGCCTAGCCAGAGCCGGCTCTGGGTGGATTGGATGACTGAAAAAATTTAGGACGATGCGGCCTGGATTGGTCTGCGTTCCCTCGTATTCGCGCTGAACAACTCTGCTATCCCTACAATGTCGTATAACCGTGCTTAAGACATTCATATTGTAAATTAGGGGCTACTGAAAGGAACAGTCTATGGGCCTTATCAGTATCCGTTTCAATACTATCTAACGTGCTGAGAGGAAATGTGCTAACAGTCATAATTTTTGGCATTTAGTGTCAAGTTTTTTCTAATGTACTGCGGATCTTCCGGCCACTTGGTAGCGATTCCAGTCAAGGTAAGTCAATGCATGCTTCCTTGCCCTGCCCAGCGCCACCAACCCAATTCCGCTTCACCCTAAATGCGAGGCATAATGGTGACTGCTCATCTCCCTCTAAATTGCTCGTTGAGATTATCCGTATTCCGATGTCACGAATTTGGTCCGAAACCTTGTGCCACAAGCCTCGGGTCGAATACGAGCTGGAATATGTTGCGAGTTCTTCCACAATCCGAAATGCCCAGTAATAGCCTGAAGCTAGTACAACTACATAATTTGTTTTCTGGTAAAAGCAAAGAGACCTTGCAGTCCTTATATAAATATTCTCGCTGAGATATTACGAAATGAGCCAACTGACCAGCTCTAGCTGCCAGTGTGCCAATGCCCGTCGTCAACCTGCGATTGATAGCATTGAGATGATAGCACGGCTTTATTGAGGCGCAGCAACGCCACGGGGACGCCACGACGTGGCTTGTCCCCTGACATGCAAGGGCTGATAAATAAGAATACTTCCCAAACACGAGCAAGCCCAAACACGAGCAAGTCCTCAACGACGAGCACTTGTCATCTGGTCACTTGGCATACATTTGACGATTGCGTGGCATACCTGTAAAGATAGGATAAATCGTCGTGAGGAAAGAATTCAACTATGTGCTCTGAATCCGATCTGTTGTCGGTCGTTAAAGGTCATTATAAGCTAGCACTACTGCTCCAGAGACACGCTATGGTCATTTCGTTGTGTGGAAAGCTTTGGAATGCTTTTAAACGGATGCACTCCAGACGAGATTTGCTAGGCGATGTTCAAAGTTTCTGCAAACCGAAACATCAGAAAGGGCCCGACAATGTCAACCACGACCATGAGCATTTTTAGGGATCGGCACGGATAAAAAATCCGGACCAATTTGCCTTATCCATATCCGTATCCGTATCCAGATAAAATGCCCATATAGGTAAGTTATCCGTGTCCATAGCCGCATTATCCATGGATATCCATGGTCGATAATCGGATACGATCTAAGGCAGTAACTTTACATCGAAACATCGAACGCTCGAAGATTTATTTCACGTGCAAACCTCGGCCAAGTTCATACAGTGACTAGATTGGCGATGCGATATAAGGTCTCCTCCTGCGAAATGCCACATTCGACAGTGCGGCTCGAAAGCTACTCGAATCAAGATTCATATTACTGATTCCTTCCCTCCCTTCACAACAACAACTGAACAAGACTCGGGATCATTGTAGCATCCGTTCCCAATAACTAAGTATTTCGCAAGTCATTTAAACTATCTGAATATTTAGTGCTGTTGGCGATACGATACCGGAAACGTTTGTGCAAGTGGGCAATCGTCATCGTCGAACTATAGGTCTGCCGATAATTATCGTCTAGCGTATCGGCGGACGTTAGAAACTTGACATCGTCGCCCGATAACTACATGTCTAGTATTTCGATATCCATAATACGAATTTTTTTGAGCACGCCATTTGTAGTACTATGATCCCAAATGCTAAAATAACAATTAATGTCATCTTGCAACAATGCCCTTTGAGACGATGACAACTCGTCTCCACTACAAGCCCTCGACGATGGCAGTGATGACGGAGTAGCAATCGAAGACCGAGTCGACCCTGGCATGTACTATACTGCTCTTGTGAACTAAAAGAGGAATTAAGGGAGGATAATAATTCTGGTCGACTGATTATACAAGCCTTACTCCAGAATCTGCATCAACAGTATCCATTGGCTGTTGCAGGACCGGGGTTGCCAATTGCAGGTGGACAAGCTTCGGCCGCAGGCAGAATCGACGATGTTGCAAAGTCTTCAACCACGAGATCAGATAGTAACACTGTTTCAGATATTGAGATGTACTTCGACAGTCCGGTGGTCAGTGTTAATGACACAAAAGGTCCAAACTGGCTATGAATTGATGGCGTATTCATCAAGATGGGTACCCGCAGATGGCCGCTGCGGCTAGGGATTACTTGGCAATCCCAGCTTCCGAGGTTGCAGTGGAATGGCTGTTTAGTGCAAGAAGAGACTTGTTCGATGTTTGGAGGCACTCAATATGGCCAGATGCTCATGGGAAACATGTACGATAAATGAGTTAATGTATAATTGTGTAGGCACAAAACAATTGTGTATAGATATCCAGGTATAATGATAGAACCTGAAAATGTTACATAGTTATTCGGCCGATTTGCCGATATCGTGAGGTTCTGCCCATATAGTAAATCTCGTCTGACGATTGCCGATATCGTATCGTCAATATCGCTAATATCGGCAAACCGGCAACAGGCCTAAATATTCTTACTTTACGTATTTGTATTTGTTAGTCCCATCCGTGGATATATATTGCTTATCCGTATCCGTATCCATATACGCAGTTTCTCTATCCCGTATCCCTACCCATGACGGATATCCACGGATATACCGTTATTCGTCTCATTTAGGGGTGGATCAACTTTACGATAATCTCAAAAAATTGACGGTACCGTAATCGTATCCACCCTACGACCGTCTATCTGCCGGTCTCTAAGCATATTGCGATTCTGGGTCTCTCCAGGTTTGGATATGGAGTGTGCTGTTAATTTTGGTGGCTCCGCCATCGACAATGTAGACTTAAACCTATTGATAAAAATTACATAAGGCTACGATACATATGGCCCTGATATATGACTGACGCTCACTTAATATATGACTGGCGAAGGAAGTATTGATGATTGTGTATTGCGATAATCTGACGATTTTACTCATCTCGTAATTTTATCGACTTCTAACACATATCTTCACTTATCCTTGTTCTGGGTGCACTTCAAACCATGAAAATTTATTGAGTTTCAGTTGCCGGTCTGCCGTTTAAGACGTTTAAAGCTCGTTCGTTGTGGTTAAGAAATATTCTGATATGTTCATCTCCATCGACATATCGTCTGCAACATTTCTATGACTCAGCCTCGGCTCACATGCTAAAACATAATGAGCCTAAATGAGAAGCACAAGTAATCATACTCTGCGCAAGTTAGATTTATGTACAGTTTACGATTTACAATATTCCACAAACTTTTGACAAAAACACAGCCTACGCACGAATCATGAAAAATTATTCCTTTTTAGGGGCACCAGCATGTTCGGCAACCTGAATAGCTTCCTCCTCACTTACACTGTCAGATCTTTCTCGATTGTCGTCCATCTTAAGCTCCTCCAAGTTGGCCAGATACTCTTCTCTGTTGACAACTAAGCCAAACGAGTTGAGAACCAGTCCTTTCTTGTTGCGGTCGTATCTGGACATCAGTAAGAATGCCAACAGCGCAATAAAGTCGATGACGTCGAACACAGTGGTTACAATGTAACCAAATTTATAGTGGGGCGCCTCGGGAGTTGGGAAGAGAATAAGAGGCAGCCACATAGAGAAAGCTGAACCGAGCGAGTTACCAACTGCGGCGAGGAGACCACGAAGTTCAGCATCGTCTTGGAATTCCTCAGCAGCCCACGTAAGCAGGAGCGACCACACAGGCTCACCTAAAAAACTTAAAAAGAGAAAATATAAAATGACAAAAGGCTTACCCATATAAGAGCACAAATTTGCGAAGAAGATTACGCCGTAGGGCACATTCCAGATCGCAAGAAGCAAGGAGCCTAAGAACCGAATAAATGTCGCCAACATGAGCCACGGGAAACGGACATGGGTACGATCAGACAAATTGGCCATCAAGAAGCCGGTAACGAGCCCGAGTGCATAGCCACCGGTAGGAATCAAATTGATCTGCGGAACGGAAAATCTGTTAAGCGACTTCAACCACAAGTTGAAATAGCTGGAAGTCCCGGAAATCCATAGCATGACGTAAGACACCATAAAAGGCCACGGTCTCCACGACATAAAAAACATCTGGAAAAACCGCCTTGGCGTCAATTTCCGAGGCTCCCTTCGACCCAGTGCAAGCATGCGCACCATGCCAAGCTCTTTATCTTTTTTGGTGAGCCATAATGCTCTTGTGTTGTTGGGAAAGTCCGGAATACTATAATAACCCCAGAATGCAATAGGAAAACCCATACACCCATCAATAATGAACATCCATCGCCATCCAGCAATTCCATGAACACCGTTCAATCCTTGGTAGATGCCTGCCTGAATAGAACCGCCCACCATATTTGCGGCGTAACCAGCTAGATCATAAACACCCATACGTTTGGCAAGCTCATCAGGACCATACCAAGAGCCAAGAATGTAGGCGAATCCAGGGTATGAGCACGACTCAAAAACGCCGAGAAGAAACCGCAAACCATATATCTGTAGCTGTCAGCAATGGCCAATCAGAGTTATGGACTGAGGTGCACACCGTTTTCGCGTTCTTTGCGGCAGCGATACCCATAACGAGGCAAGACCACACCAGTTCGCATGAAGGAATCCACAACGAGGGACGAATACGATTGATGATAATCTGGGAAGGGGTAGAACCGACGAGATATCCAATATTGAAGAATGTCGTGAACAGGTTTCGCTCTTGACCATAAAGGCCCAACTAATAAACGTTAGATCGACGAGTATTACTACTTACAGCATCGACGGAAACTCACATCTTCTTTCATACCACTGACATAGGCATTGGACACGTTGCTGACATCAATAGACTTCAAACCGTAAGACAAGAGTGAGTAACTTAGGATGAACAGATCTAACTTCTGAATATATCGCCTCTGATTTGGGGGTTTTTCAAAACTATCCCAGACTTTGCCTAACGTCGCCATGAACTTGTTGGGTTTATAATCAGGATCATCTTGAAATATGTCGTTCATGTCCACTGCAGGAGGAGCATTAATAGCGGAGTCCTGCTGCTTGGACACCTCCCTTACTGTCTCCAAGACAACTTCCTTTTTCTCCATGTTGATAAAAAGAAAGAATCTCTCTGATAAGTAGAGCTAGGTTCCAACAGCGAGGCACACAGATTGGGCGACAGGCAGCCTTATGAACTTCCCCGTCTGCAGCTGCAGCTCTCTGTGTTTCGACATGTTTGTTGCCGGTGGGATTATCGAAGTTCATTCTTGTAATAATCATGTCGTATGCGCTAGTCGAACTTATCTGTCGTGCATGATGCAGGTGACGGGTCTCGGCTCTGCTTTTTCGTTCACCGTACGACGTACATACCGGCCAGTTGTATTAAAATTCAATTTCAGGGCATCGGATGAACGTGCAATTTGTCTGCACAACGTCTCATTGAACTACTAGATTACACGACTATAACTAATCTGTTAGTATTGTTAAAATTGCAATTATCTATTCTGGTAGTCAGAGCTGAAACTGCTGAAGGTAACGCTAATGTGACGCCAAGAAAATATCTTCTGCCAGTAACTGATATAGATAGTGCCAATAACTAATATTGATAGGCTGAATTGAGACAGTTACGCAGCATGCGCTTGGCAGGAAACGATACGGACATAGTGTATGAAGCAGCGTGCAGCTTTTTTAGCTAGCCCCATATGATCTTACGGTATCCCCCGCCGTTCTGCCCAGTGCCTAGAAACACAGCAAGACTTCGCTATCTTAGCCAATGTTGCATGAACAGTGTTAAATGAGTCACTGGCTCATTGTCTCCTCTACAATCCCGTGAGGAACCAGTCTTCGATAAGCTGATAAGACACGAGCCTAGCCGCGGATAAGTGTAAGCACTGACCCGCGCGTGGGCAAGCTTATCGATGCACGGTCCGGATAACCTAAAAACAACAAACGCGCAGTTACTGTCGGTACGGTAGCCGGGGCCCTATAGCCGATGAAGACCATTAGATCTTCGGATGGCACGGCATCAGGAAGTGGAGGGCAAGAATCCTAACGGTGGAAATTGCCTACACCCGAGAACGTAAGTCATCGGCAAAACGTTCATGATGCTGGCACTTATTGCAACAGACCATACATCCAATTATTGTAATATTCGTCATTGGTGCCTGATAACGGTTATGGTCTGCAAATTTAGTAAGCAGTCTAATCGCCCGTGAGGCATGGCTTATGTTGATTAGTCCCGAAACTTAATGCTAACACAAGCCAAATGCCGATCACAAAAGTTCTCGATAAGACCTTAGCCGAGATAATTCGGTTGTCCGCTAACTTCGTCGTGACGAGCCTTAACATTATACTGAGATACATCTGCGAAGAGTTGAAATGTTGTTAATCAGGAAATGATTTGCGATGTGAGACACCCTCAATAGCTATTGAGTAGTACCGGGACTTCCGACATACTTCGTAGGATCATTTGGATTCATTTTATTATCTATTATTCACTTGGTTTTTCATTTACAGAGTCACTGACCATTTCTCCGAGTTCTTATCGTTTAGTCAATCGAACCGTGCGCAAGCTACAAGCGCACTGGCCTATTTAGGATACTTCTACGAACAATACGCCTACAAAGTCATATTTTGCTGTTGCTATAAGCTGTTGCTAATCCCGCCAATACCAGTTAAGAGCAAGCGATCACACCTGGATACGCGGCCCTTACTATTAGAGTCTTAATCTTGGTATTAAATTGGCGCGTAATCTGCAGCTCACTCTTTAATGGTACTTCAAGTCTATAATCATTAAATTCCATTAGTGCGCTTGGCGCATGGACCCTGAGACGCTGGGATGCTTCCGACGTGGAAACCATTTGCTGAAACGTTATCGTCACTAGCATCACTAGTGATACGTCTTCAGTACAACTACGACGACACTCGCTTGCCTAGCACGCGACGCGTCGCGTCATTCTGTAGTCTTTTCATAATCTAGGAGACTCCTATAAACCTGAAGTCAGCTATGGACCTCCCCAACTACGAGCTTGTCTCATACGCCCGCGCTCATGGAATTTCCACTAATCATACCGAAGTTACTTACTGGTCACGCTTGAATAGGTCTACAGTTCTGCCCGTCCAAGTACTGACGACACAGTGGCTTTCTACTCGAACTCCACAATATGTTTTCTTACACGAGGATTTGCAAACTGGCAACGAAATAATCGATTATACAGACCAATTTGTTAATGCCGAAGCTATTGATTTCAATGCCAAAGATTACGTCGAATTAGAGACACTGCCAAATGTTGCGGTTGAATTAATGAAGATGGATGAGCCTGAACTAAGAGGACCAGCAGTGAAGCCATATCTGGAACGCGTAGCGCCATTTGCGTATATGGGAGAAATGAAAGTCCAAGACCCTGAAGTTGAAGAAGAACCTATTTGGATTTCTGTGAAAAATTTCAAATTTCACTTTAAGGAGAAGTTACAGATTACTGCCGATGTCATGCACTGGCTTTCCAAGGTCACGACACAAACAGAGATTAATACTAATAAAGTCTTTATTTATTCTTCTCTAAATGCAAGGCCTTTGCTTTTGACGAGGATTGGAGTGAATCTAGAATCTAACTAATGAATTTAGCGATGTCAATATAGATTCTCGTCACCTCTACTGCCTCTGGAGCCCGAACGCGCGCCACGCGAGCCATTCGAGCCAACATCCGAACTTCTGACGTCAATTCCAGAGTCACCCTTATCTAGATGGTCAATATCCGAAGCATTAAGCCCAGCTTCGTCTCTTGCGCCAATTTCCACGACCGCGTCTTCTCCGCTGATGTCAAGGAAACGCAGGGTGCCGATGCATTTCTCGAGTCCCCTACTTCCGGCTGCGGCTACTGCCAAACGGATCAAGGACATTTTTTCATTTCCAGACGATAGTCCACTTGAAGCTGCACCTCCGACAGCGTATTCTCAAGTGCTGCAACGACGGGATTGCGAACTAGCCTCACAAATGCGACAAGACGCAGAGATTACCACATCGATTCTTCAAACAGAGAATATTTCTGAAAGTGATCTCGCGCTGAGAGTCGAAGTTCCTGTCGTTGTACCCCTAGAAACAGCGGTTCAGCGACGTTCTAGGGTTAAGATTGGTTTTCCAATGACTATGGAAGATATCAAAGGAAGGGTTAAGGAATGGAGAAAGGGCGGGAATGATTGGATTATTAAGTGGAAGCCTTTTGAATTTGGTAAAGAAGATGTGATGGCGCAGCAGCAAGGCGCGGAATGTATAGGGAACGGAGAGAGTGAGGATATGGTAATAGAAATGCTAACCGACAATGAACTGGAGAAAATGGAGGTTGACGCTGCGCTGCAGCGGTCCAAGACTGCCGATTGGCAGCTGAGCGACGAAGTCGAGAATGACATGGAGTATCTTCGATTCAAGGAAGACGAGGACAGTACTCGTTCGCCGTCGAATTGTCCAACTAAACCATCGGAGCGCATTGAGACATTAGAAGATCTCCTGGAATATCGAAAGTCAACTAATACACACCTGACAGTGGATAGTAACAGTGATATGAGGCAAGTGAACAAATTTCTCCCGGTTAATCCGTTTGAGCTTTACACATTTGAGTCAACAATTAGCAATGAGAAATCCACTGAGGACGATCCAGAGGAACGGGCACAAGCTGCAGAGAAAGTTCGTGAAGAGAAGCGTCATAGCGACATGATCAAGGCTGTCCAAACGCACAATGCTGCCATCAAGAGCTTGGGGACTACAGAGTTCGACCCAGAGACCAAGATCATAGTTAACACTACTTTTCTGAGGATGAATCGGATGATTTACTGTGATATCTTGGAATGTACGTCGGGACTAATTGCTATCGAGCGTGACTACGGTCCCGAAGAGGCCGATATTCTACTCTCGTCGTCGTGCGGTTTGTTGGTGTACTCATTTTCGCAGATTTTGCAGCGAGAACTTGACGGAACTCGCGTCGCTGTGAAGCGCGCAAAAGACATATTCCAGCGTATCGAGAGATTATTAATTCTTGTTCGCATTTCACCTAATATAAGCTTGAAAACTCAAAGTGACTGGACGGCTCTTGCAGATTTCATGGCGAGCTTGGCCGGCATCAGAATATTTCTTGTGAAGGACTCTGAAAATCTGGACGTCGTGCGTTGGCTGATAAACATATGCCAACAATTTGGAGGACGGGGAAATGGCATGGCGGATGTCGAGACTACGGTTTGATCATTTCCTTTCCGTTTTTAGTCAGATATTAGAACGAATCATTACTAACAGAGCGCAGTGGGAAAGATTTTTGCGTAAAGTCGGTGTGAATGCGTATGCTGCTCAAGAGATTTTGAAGAATATGCCTCTCAAGAGGTTTATCGAATGCGGACATGACGAAAGATTGAATGCATTTCTCGAATTGGTTGGACTGAAAGTCTTGGTAACAGAAATAAATTGGTCTATAAATCTGATAGTGGAGTGTAAGCTAATTATAGTCAGACGACAGTTTCAAGAGTTCTTAATGCGCCGTTATCCAACAGTTTCAGGAGATAAGCATAAATATCCGTAACATAGAGATTTGCGAAGTATTTTACATCAATCGACTTCTTTCTGTAATTTGCTATTGTACGTAACAGAAAACACGCAAAATGCCAAGTTGATACACAATACCTAACGCCGATTAACATGTGCAATAATGAAACACTAATTCTTAGAAAAGCTCATGCTATAGCCACCCTTTCCATCAGGCTGCATCTTAAACATATCCGTACTCAATCCAAATGGCCGTAATATTCCATTTCCCAACTCCTTCAACTTCCCCAACATCTCGGCCGTCTCTTTCTTCTGAGCCTCCTCGATCTTCGGCTGGATCTGTATCATCGCCAACCTAGTTTCATTTGTAGGCGATATCTCATACGCAAGTTTGTAGTCCTCTGCAGCTGCTTGCAAGGACGACCAAGTTCCAAGCTTCTCGTTGGCGTGAGCCCGCCGCAGTAACGGTTTCATATATTTTGGCTGCAGCTTCAGCGACTCCGTACTTGCTTCGACTGTATCCTTCCACTTCTCCTGCTTTGCATTGCAGGCTGAAATATTGCTCCATAAGACTGATCGGGGCTGGACAAGATATTTGGGGCATGTCGAGAGAGCTTCCCTATACTTCTCTATCGCCGCATCGTAGTCTTTATCAGCGAAGAGGGCGTTGCCTTGCCGCTTGATCTCGTCCGATTGTGTTAATAGCGACGCTTCCTCCTCTGGAGCAAACCGTACAAGTTTGTCTTCGTTATTCTCATTGTCGGAGACATGATCCGCTTCAGAGTTATGTGGCTCTGCGGCAGGTATAGGACTTGATGATGTGGATGGCGATTCCTGGGAAGGCTGGCTTGGCTCTGTTCAGATAACGTTAGCAGCATCACCACGTACATATTCAAATAAATGCATACGCTCTTCCGGTTTGTCCTCAAATGCCTCTAAGATAGCCATTGGCACTTAGATTAATTATGTGATCGCAATTTTTTAACGCAAAATCAATAATAGCCTGAACCAGCGCGATCGACAACACGTCCGCATCACGAACTAAGCCCTTACCCAAACTAACATCGTCCACTTTTGTATGCGACCGTCAGTTTTCTCCTGCACCCTTTGATCTCTACCAGTAGCGGCATATCTACGGGCCTTTCCTGTCCGATTTGACGGACTACCTCATACAGCCATTGAAGTCATTCTTGACAACTAGAATTCATACCGAAAATGTCGGCCGACGACAATACGACCCCCAGCATTCCACAAGTTAAACCCGAAGGTGCGGCAACACCGTCTGGCGGGGAGCATCTTAACATCAAGGTCACAGACAACAACAATGAGGTCTTTTTCCGAATTCGAAAGAGCACTGCTCTGAAGAAATTAATGGATACCTTTTGTGAGCGACAGGGTAAGGCGCGGTCCAGTTTGCGATTTTTGTATGACGGAGAGAGAATCAACGAGACAGATACGCCTGATGCGGTAGGTTGTTTTCAAGTTTCCCTTATTGCGGACAGTGTCAGAGATGATAGGATGGCGAAAAGAATTGCGGGATTATTAATGATGGAAAAAATGGGGAGACGTGGTTTTTGATACGCGTATTAATGGATGGATTGATACATACCCTGTAAGGTGCCATATATGAAACCTCTGGCTAATGCTTAAATATAGCTAGGAATGCAGGACGGCGATACTCTCGAAGTGCATCAAGAGCAGGTATGTATGCCTAAGTGCAAGCAACGGTCATTGATTCTCCCTTGGTTTTGTTATTATATAAGAAGACTGGCGTGGCGGCTAATGTAATGACTGGTCAGATCGGCGGTTCTTTCTAAAGATCATTTCTCACCAACTCAACCAATTGCCACACTGCCATTCGGAAAGATATCATGATTACAGCAAGCTATCCACCGTGAGTTAATAAAGATATCATGTCGGGATTAGCTTGTATATTCTTATAGTTTTGTGATTATATTCGTTATACGGAATAAAGTATATTGAAGTTTGTATTTGTATGTGTGTATGATGTACTGCAATATATTTGATGATCTTCTTGCGTGTCATTTCTTAGGAATGTGTTACTAGTACTTCGGTTTACAGTTCCCGAATATATTTTTGACCAGAGGCGATAAAAGGATTGCACGTAAAATGGTCTCTGAAGAATGTACGAACAGATATACAGGACGACTACATTATCATTTCTATTCCTAAATTGCAGCCATCGTCATTCATATGAATGCCGTATGAACTGAGTAGGCACCAGATTTGCAAATGCATGTAACTAACGGAAATTAAATTAATAATCGGTCCATACAACGTATATGTAATATACATACAAGTTCAATTAATTACTCTATGCTCGACCGAAACGGATTCTCCGAAGCATTGCCAAGGCCCTTATCAACAACGTTTTCGTTGTCGTCATCTTCTCGTAACAAACGTGAACCATTGCTTGAAGATCCAGAAATTTTCACCCTACTATTTGAGGACGATAGATTAGCCCCCCATTCTTGTTCTCGAAATTCATCAAGTGCATACTCTTCGGGAATATATCCCGCTGCACCACGGTTAGCGTACGGTTGCGACGAAGTTGGCCTGCGCCTGAAATCTCCGATTTCAACGTCGACGCGAGACTCATCTTCACGAGACATGGAGCCATCTATACCATCACTGACTTCTGGAGATACTTTTGTTTCGCCCCATGATCGTATGCTCCACGCGCGACCTTCTCGTGCGGTATCTTGAAGACTCGGGAAATAAAGTCTATAGGCCATCCAGGCTGTGCCGACACCTAGCAAGCTCCCGAAAAGCACATCAGTACCATGATGTCTATGATCTAACAAGCGCGATGTCGCAATCGCACCGGCTCCCAGGGTTGGGAACATGACCAAAACTGTCTTCCATACTTCGCCTTTATTGTCGTACAACGATAGTTTTCCGGCCCAATAAAGCGACAAGTAGAAGAGACCTGCGAAGGCCGTACTACTGTGTCCCGAGGGCCAGCTTCGCCAACCTTCCTCGAGCACCGATCTGTTCGTTTGCGTACAAACATCGACGGTGCTAAGTCCGAACGGATATCCGTCTGTGCTCCCTGCAGCGGGTTGACAACGGTCAATAGCATCAGGACGCGGCCGGCCCACAATAGCCTTTAAGGTTGTAGTTATCACGATTGTCATTGTAATGCTTAGAGCAAGTCCCAAAATCCCGCAGTTAAGTTCCCAAAGTCTAGAGCGTAGCGTAGACCGATACCGAAAGAAATCGATCACGAGTGACCAGAAGGTGATGATACCGGCGGGGACGACAATGCTGAGGATGCAAGCGAGGGCGTATGAGACTGTTTCTGGATTTGCAATTGGATACTGCAACGTAATGTCGGTGAGCGCAAATCGGCTAAAATTAGGCGGGAGCGTCGACATGTAGCCCCAGATGGCGATGAGCGTGACCAAGGTTACGTAGTCGAAAGCGTAAGAGAGCAGGATACGCGTATGGGAAGCTCGTCGTCGCGCCATTGTGTATGTCAGTAAATTGAGTAGCAGCAGGAGAAATCGGGTTGGCGTCGCTTATATTGACAGCCAGTTGTCATGCGACAGCTGTTCCTATAAGAGTGGAGTACGTTGAGGCGCACTCTTTAAAAATAAATGCCGCGTCCCTGTGCGGCTGGGGCGGTGCATTGTTTGCCGCCGACAGAGCCCCTTTACTGTTAATTCTGATACTTCATTAAAAAGCCAAATGAGGGGTCGTTAACGCGCTAGAGTGACGTCGATCATTATTGATATACTCTACAAAATGGAAATACTCTTACTGAAATCAGCGGATATGTACTCGTAATCTGAGACTTCTCAGTGGTGAGTTTATGAGCATATAAACGCTTTTAACTGGCAATCAAGCGACTAGCTAGGCTCGTACACAAATGATCTAATCGGAAATAACCTTCGAAGATGGTTCAGCAACGGACAAGTAATATCTAAAAGGCACATTTATATCCATTACTTGCTAGGAGATAAAGTATGGCAGCTAGATATAGTTATAGAAAACGCTGACAAGAACTGACTGATGATGTAATATAAGAGACTATATTAACAAGAAGCTATTTGAACTACATGTATGTTCCAAAACCAAGTAACTCTCAATTCAACACAAAGAGCACAAACAAAATGGACAAATAGAACTCCTTTCACCGACTGGCAGCAAAAGAAATTTGTTCTAAGACAACCATGAGCACGCAGAGCCGTCATTGACGACGTGAATGATTGTGGAGAAAATCTAACATCAAACCGTGACTCTAGGTGCCTATGAGTTTTTGACATTAGAAAAAAAAAGGAGGAAACAAGAAACGCAAAATTGAAAATTTGCACTTGTAGTGCGACGGGAGTAGGGTTCTGATAGGTAGGGTTTGACGAGTGCAGACCATGGATGATTTACGCTCTCTAGAACAACCGTCTTCTGCTTTGGCTATATTTAATTTCGTTGACTTGAGAGAGCCTATATACTTCTCAAATTAATAATGTAAGTTAACTGAGGAGGAATTCAATGAGATACGAGGTGATTTTAAATAATCAGGACACCTGAACTATCACTTGAAGTGGTTCACAGTCCAGTATTCATCGCCTCTCGAGTTTGCTGCTGTCCAACGCCAATTCCCTCTGAGCAGTCGCAGTAGCTTGCATATGCCGCAGGTCACGGTAACAAATCGCTAGAAGCCGTCAGACGAAGTGTCTGGTAGTCAGCGGGTCAAGCTTCCTGCAAAGGTTATGATTGTTGAGGGACCACTACTGCGATATTATTGGTATTGCAAAGCCTGACCGTGACGACGGCCAAGGAAACCGTTAGCCAGTTCTCATCAGCGCGAGGGTCCAAGAGATGCACGTCAATTAATAGAAGCATAGTGGAGTCAAAGAAGAAGAAATAGATATGAAAACAACCAGAGGGTAGAGCACGGTTGAACTGTGGAAAGGTCTACACAGAGCAATGAATTGTCGATTACCTAAAATACAAATCTGCCCGAACAAGCGAAGTTCACAATCTTAGTGGAATCGTGAGGAACACCATTGTAAAGCAAAGTCATAGCAAAAATGACACAAGCAACAAGCATCAGAGGCCGACAAGGACAATGGAAAGTATATCAACAACATCTGACCTTGCGATGATCATTGTAGTTCAATGCGAAAAGTGACATATCCTGACGGAATTGAAGCAGCAGTCGACGTAAAGGACTATGATTTTTTTTCGGTGCGTCGATAATCTACCGATGGATCGCAATGTCTGTATGACTGTCCGGTCTCAAGGAATTAGCTAGTGCAAGTTGAAGTTACGCTATCATCACGGTGTCCAGGACGGGTCAGCCCTAGGTAGCCAATCTGCCACTTGGTACGCCGCATTTGTCGGTTCCTTTTCAGCTTGCCTCGCCCTCATCATGATGTGTCGCAGACAAAGACATGCGAGGGCTCGATCAATATTTATTCATAGCTGCATTACTCTTGTCTAAGTCGCCGGTGTCCATTTTGCAGATGATAGAGTCCGATATGACTTTAGATTTACTAAAGCCGAGATATATGAGATCTTGTCTCATCTTGATCAGATCGAATGGAGCCAACGCTGCCGTCCGGACCCACTGATGGCGTTTGGCGTCGTCCTCCGCCGGCTTTCATATCCGATTAGGTACAGTGATCTACCCAATATTTTTGGGATGTCGCCAAGTTGGCTCTGCTGTGTGTTCAGGGACGTCATTGACCATCTAGTCCGTCGATATCGTCGCAAACTAGAGTGGGATAATTGCCGACTGACGCTGGACTGTTTGCTGCTGTATGCAGAAGCGGTTAGAGCGAAGTGCGGCTAGCAAGGTGTTTTAAAGTCTATTCTAAATATTCTGTTAGAAGACGTGGAAATTAGTTTTCGACAATAACACTCATACTCTTGTTTGTGGCACAAATAAGTTTCTCATACATAAATTCAACTTCCACTCCCGTCGTCCAGTCACTCACCGTCCTCCTCCAAATGCCGATACTCAGCTAAGGATTGCGGGTGTTTGGATTGGTGAGTTTTCTTTTTGTCTCCTGTTCGATACGGAGTCATTGTTCACCAATATTTGCATAAATGGAAACTGAGAGACATAATTTCGTGAATAGCACGGGAGGCATACGTCCAGTCGAAGACTGCAAACATTCTAATGACGGTGTATCTCGCTTCCAAGTTCGCAAGCAAGGAAATCACCAGCATCGCCGTGCATCCCGGAAGTAAGTGGGAAATCTAACTATCTTTTTTCGCTCCAGCCTCCGTCCCTTTAAACGACGGAAGGGGCAATTTCAGTTTGGTTGACACTGTTTCGAACAGGTATTCTGTCAGAATTGGTCAGGTGCTTGGATGCGGAATCAAGGGCCAGTGCTATGTCGAAAATGGCGAAGGGTATGATTAAATTTTTATTGACCTATGCGTCATGACGTGAACTCCCTCTCATCCTCAAAACAGTATCAGACTTCGAAAGGATTGATGCAAGCATGCACGCCATAAGCTGGATCGCCGTAAACACAGTACACGCTGCCGCTCACTGGTAATCAATATGCTAGAAGCCTTGTGACTATTGTAGACCTCGCGCTGGTGCACAGTTGGAGAGACACTGTTTTCAGTTCTGTGAAGGATGGTACAGTTGTCGGGACTAACCTGCATGCACCATAGAACGAACCGTTTGAGCGTCAGAATGTTAAACTTAAGGCAAAGGCGCTGACTCTTAGTACTGTTTCAATGAAGATGATAAGAGGCAGGATGTCGATAACAGGCCGCAGGTTGAGTCATCTTTGCATCATCAAACTAAATGACTCAACCCTTGGAATCCAAAGTATAAGTCCTTGTTAAACATCAATACATTTCACTGAAAACATTCTCCTCCATTTGAGCTATTGCGCGGGACTCACCATGAAGTACACGCTCTACATCGGCAATAAGCGCTACTCGTCCTGGTCCATGCGACCGTGGGTCGTCCTCAAAGCGCTCAACATCCCCTTCGAGGAGAAACTCCAGTTCTTCAAGCCCAGCCTACGCCAGCCTGACTTCCTGGCCTTCTCTCCAAGCGGCAAGGTCCCCTGCCTCCACGATTCTTCAACCTCCATTGTCGTCTGGGACTCCCTCGCCATGTGCGAGTACATCGCTGAAGCAAACCCTACCGCCTGGCCGGCCGAAGCCGCTGCCCGCGCGTTCGCCCGCTGTGCATCCGCAGAGATGCACTCGGGCTTCAGTGCCATCCGTGACGAGTGCTCTATGAACGTCGGGCTGCGGATCGAACTCGGCACGCCGAGCGAGGCGCTGCAGAGGGACATTGACCGGTTCAACACCCTGTTTAAAGAGGGGCTAGGGAAGTTTGGAGGGCCATGGTTGGCGGGCAAGGAGTTTACGATTGTGGATGCTATGTTTGCGCCGATTGCTTCGCGGTGTAAGACGTATGGCATTGTGTTGGATGGGGAAGCAAGGGAGTATGTAGAGAGGTTGTTTGAGTATCCGGCGGTGCAGGAGTGGGTCAGGGATGGAATAAGGGAGACTCAGAGGGAGCCTTTTCATGAGGATGATTGTTTGAGGGGCCGGAAGGTATTGGAGGATTTAACTGAGTGATTGCGTTCCTATCAACACCTATACTGATGGTGATTTGAAATGTGTTCAAGTATCCACAGATGGCTGTCTCGTTTCATTGCTTGATATTGGCAGAGAGGGTATCTATTCAAGAGTTTGTCATCTACTGTCCACGTTATACTTAATAAAATGTGGCAGATAATGCATTCAGCCTACTTCCTTACTGATCGATATTCAGAATAAATAAGAGACTCAAATGCGTCCACAGCGCAGATGAAAAGAAATGGATGATGACGAACCTTGGTGATGATGGATGATCCTCTGGGTATGGGAGTTGTCGCGCGGGATAAGCTCGATCAGATTCCGTTCTCATTTAACAGAGAAAAGAGAAAAAATACTAAGTATAGTGCCGATTTTTATCGTTCCAAGCATCATCCTGAGAGTTGACCAGAATCTGGGAAGGATGACCAGATTCACATGCCCCGCCTCTGCCAGATACCAGACTTACAAAACCTGAAGTGAGTGACGAATCTACTGCGTCGCTTGCAATGCTTGCTGTGGATGACGCGTCTCTTTACTCTGATTCTCAGCGTAACACGATCGCGCTCGGACGGGGTTTGCCAAGGCTCGTATTCGCCCCGAAAACAATAAATAACTCAATTATAATTATTCGTATATTAATCACAGATCGGACGTTGCGCGGTCGTGGACGCGTCCGTCAAGAACTCGCAGCCGACGCGCGCTGGCTCCTGTGCCTCTCGTCTGGTTATAAGTACGGCCATCCGTCCCAGCTGCTCCTCCCTTTGCTTGTCATCGTCTTGCGAGAACACTGACGGCGGATTCTCAACTTGAAGCGAGAACCAACTCGGCTTGGCCGGCGACACGGTCTACAGACACAAGAAAGGAGCAGGGGGCCTGTGAACAGGCTGAGATCTGGTTCGAACACATTAATTTACAATTCCTACAATTTGGTCATTTAGTTAACATGCTAATGCAGGCAGACAGTGTTCTCGACCTCCCCGCAAGAGGCGGCCTGGGGTCACTGATGCCAAGATGGCGAGAACCAAGCCACGTGCTTGCTTCGGTCTCGACGACGCGCCTCTTGTTTGTCCAAATGGGTGTTCTTTTTTTATGTATATATACATCCGAGCGTGGCTGATTGTCCTTGAAAGCCATTAGGGGCTGTTTTCGTCTTCCGGGGCCGCACAGGAGAGCACCAAGGTGGTTGGTCATGTGCGGAGGCTTGCATCCTCGCTTAGTGGTGCAGGGCGTTCCCGGGGGTCTGGTAGGCCGTCTAAAGCAAGCGTTCTCAGGAACAAAGTTCGTAGACTGATCAACACAGGCAGCGACCTTCTAGGTTTGCGGAGGCACGCGTTGAGTGCCGAGACGATGAGGAAATTGATGTTGCTGATAGGGATCGGCACAGATACGAATTTTCGTTATCCATATCCGTAGCCGTATCCAGGTAACATATAGTTATCCGTATCCGTATCCATGTCCAGAAAAAATGGGCTTATCCGTATCCGTATCCGTCATATCCATGGATATCCACGGATATCTACGGATATTCACTCACGAATGACATCAAAGATATTGCAACCGTCACTAATATGAAGTTATGAGTCAATAAAACTTCGTATAATCCTTAAAATCGGTCCGGCGATCCATACAAATGAACCCGGCTCACCTGGCTCTGCAGATGAGCTGGTCTAATATACGTAATGGATCAGTTTATATTCAGGATATATAAGCTGTTGTTATTGTTACGGTTTCCACATTTCGTGCCCGATTCTATTATTGCTCTGATCGACTGCCTGGATCATAAGAACTAAAATTTATTACCAGATTTATAATTAAGAAAATAAAAATATTTGATAACTAACGGGCGACGCTTGTTAGTTGCCTTGCGGATATATGTGGTTTCGAGCCTGGTAGTATGGAAGTGCTCCCAACCCATGACTTTGGCGGCATGCTCTATCCTCGAATGACTGGCGAGAGGGAAAGATGGCTGTCAGCATCGCTTGCGAGAACTTGGAAGCAGATCCATCAGGGGATATAATGTCATCCGAAAATGCTGTACTTGTCTGACTCACCTCAAGGCGGCGACGAGAACGTGGACCTTCGTCAGAGTCGCCTTCAAGGCGCTTCGCTCTAGGTGGGCGCTGTTGTGTATTCTGAGATTGATAACTGGAGTCCATCTTACTTTGGGAAACGACAATGATCCAATAGCTTTGCTTTATCACTGTCAAGTTAAAGACCTTGATCCATATGAGCTTGTCGGCCGTCTCCGCGTCTTAAATATTACAGACTTCTCATTCAATATACTGTAGAAGGAAGTAGTTTTACATCGCTTAAAAGTCCTGAAGGGAATACATAGTTATGCAAGATCCACTCTTGGGACCAATAGAGATCCACTGAGAAGAGCCAGTAGAATCCACCACCGAGACCACATCTCCGGATATGGTCAGTCGATAATGGCAAAAGCCGCGCAAAGAACAGAACATAAAGTAATACATACGCAAGATCCATTTTGGGACCACAGCGATAGGTGAGTTGGCGCGAATATTTACCAGCCACAGATAAATCACATCGCAGGATCCGATCAGTCAGTGCTGCGGCTCAGACGCCCTGCGAATGCTGGACGACATTACTAAGTTCCTCGAAAATCTACTGCGTAAACCTGGCTGCTCCTTATGGCAATATTTCCCGACACAGCCGGAAAATTCTTGCAAGATAACTTTATTTATGTGTCTTATCCGTGGGGATATCATCTAGGGATATGACTAATCAAGATTGCGTGATCCGTATCCGCCTAATGTCTATCCGTATCCGTAATTATTGACGGATATCCGCGGATATATCCGTTATCCGTGTATCCGTGCCGATCCATAGTTGCTGAGGGCAGTTTATAAGGGTGGGCAGACGAGGGATCCCAGATTTCATATTGCATATGTTTTGAAAATTTACGAATAGTTATTACGAATAATTTACGTAAATTTTATTTTTTATTCGTATTCGCATTAGTAACATTCAGTTATTCGAATATATTCGTTATTCGTCAATTTGTCGCGAATTCGGTGCGTAATTCTTACGGTCGGATAATGCGGAACGAATCTGCGAGGTGTGAGGTGCTAATTCGCATCGCGGCTTTAACGACGCCGTTTTAATTTCTCGCCGGCTAGTGGTCAGTGCACTAGCTTACTTGGTCTCTTATGACCATTGTTATCCCAATATCGACCGCAATTTTCGTCCGGAGTTAAAGCCGAACGGTCTTGTTTTTACCCCCTACCTTATATGACTTCTGTAGCATCAATGCCAAAGGATCATACTCACAGGCGACTCTCGTTCCTAACGACACTTTGGATCTCTTACACTTTTGTCTGATACGGCACCACTAAATTGATGCAATCATATCTACAATACCGAAAAATCGGCAACGCTGTGCGCCGGCAGCTTGGAACAGATCAGGAGAAGACTAATGCCGACATACGCCATTCAGCGAGCTCACGCGAGGCGGAGACACCTGATGAGGATGATGATCCATATCCTGCCGACCATGTCATGCGTTCAACCATGGGTCATGCCTTAAATGGGATCCAAGTTCGGGACAGGACTACACTTGAAGGTAAAGGAGGACGTGTTTTCATTGTTGGCTGGGATGGCGAGTGTGATCCAGCAAATCCGCACAATTTTAGTAAGGCCCGACGAGTGATGACGACCTTAATCGTGGCTGCTGTCGGTTTCGTAGTAGGAATGGCGTCATCTATCGATTCAGCAGTTCTGCCACAGGCAGCCTCGGATTTTGGAGTCAGCGAGGTTGCGGAGAGTTTAGCAACAGGTATGTTCAATTTTCCATCGGTTGTGATCAAGACTGCTCGTCAACAGTAGCTGTCTGACTGTCAAAATGTCCACAGGTATATATTTAATCGGCTACAGTGTGGGCGCCTTGTTCGCTGGACCCTTCTCAGAGACTCTCGGTCGAAATATGATTTACATATCAACTCTCGGCCTGTTTTCGATTTTCATCATGGCCTCTGCTCTCGCACCCAACTTTGGAGCACAGGTCGTGTTTCGGTTTCTGGCAGGTTTTTTTGGCTCTACGCCATTGGTGTGTGCCGGAGGCTCTATTGCTGACATGTGGGATCCGGTGGAAAAAACGTATGGCTTTCCCATCTTCGCCATTGCTGGTTTTGGAGGTCCTGTTTTGGGTCCAGTGATCGGAGGTTATGTTGGAGTGGGTCACATTGGCAGCTGGCGTTGGACAGAATGGATCTCGCTCATCACAGCGGGATTGGTATTGTCATTAGTGGTCCTCTTTCAACCAGAAACCTACGCACCAATTTTATTGAAATGGAAGGCTCGTCATCTCAGGGAGATCACAGGTGACGACAGGTATAGGGGAGAGCTCGAGATCACCCACAACACGTTCTGGACTCGCATGAAAATCGCCTTGAGTCGGCCTTTTACGATGCTCACTGAGCCAATCATCATATTAATGGCGCTCTACTTGACAGTCCTTTACATTGTCCTATTTACATTTTTGGACGGCTACACATTCATCTTTGCAGACATCTACGGAATCTCGCAAGGTCTTACAAATACTATTTTTGTCGCAATGTTCGTCGGTATGCTCTTGGCGACTGTGCTAGTACCCCCTTTGTATCGACATACCAAAAAAGATATGGCAAGCGTTCGGGCCAAGGGAGGGTCACACATCGACCCCGAAATCCGGCTTTGGTTTGCGATGCTTGGAGGCTCTATGTCAATCCCAATATCTTTGTTTTGGATGGGATGGACAGATTTTGTATGTGACACAAAGAAGTTGATTAGCTATGGCTGACTGTGCATAAGGTGTCTATCAGTATCTGGTCTCCGATTATTTCCTCCGCCATGTTTGGCTACGGGGTTATCTGCGTTTTCCTCAGTGCCTACATGTATATCATTGACTCGTACGAAGTTTACGCTGCGTCGGCCCTAGCATTCGTTACCCTTCTTCGCTATGCTTGCGCGGGCGGAATGACTGTCGTTGGGATCTCGTTCTACAAGAATATGGGTACGCATTGGACTTTAACGATCTTGGGCTGTATCAGCATGCCGCTAGCGCCGATCCCATATATTTTTTATAAATGGGGTTATCTCATTCGACGTCACAGCAGACATGCTGTTGCACGAAAATGATCAAGTATATTTACGCACGTAGCCGCCCGTACGTTGTGAGGTGGTGATTGTGCAACTTTGGAGTGGCAGGACGAGAACTCATCGCTAGTAGAACCTGTACTTGGAAGCATTTATCGGTCCCTATAAAGTTGGAACAGGCAATAATTGCAATGTTGGCAGAGCGTATATGCACAATATGATAGAGAATCCCATGAATCAGTTGATATATAGTAAGCACTAATGCATCTCTTTTAGTTACCCCTAAAACAACAGACACCACCGTCAAGACTCACTTTAGTTCCAATGACTCCGGTAGTCTTCGATGTGATTTATATTTTTACTACGAAAGCCGCAGATTGACGCTCAAATCCACTTGAGTAGCACTTTATGTACCGCCATGCCTTCCGCGCATAGCCACGAACATTCTGAACCCGAATACTGCTTAAGATTTTCGGTATCCGTTGGTCAGAGTTTCAGGGTTGAACCCTGACTGCTGGGCCACACCATTGCTTCTGGGCGACGCAGACAACTGATGCGCCCTTTAGCCGAGCGGGCACGACACGGGATTCGCGATTGAGGATAAAGGAGACTTACGTTTCGCCGGCTGATAATTGTATGTAGTGCAGCAAATTGAGCAGCATATAATATATTTAGGCAACTGCCTCCTGACGACAAACTACAATTAAAAACAGAGTACTCAAGTGATACCTAACCCATAGCTTGATAATATTTCGTCCCGATGTACGCAATATGCTGTTACAGTATTGGCTCAGAAATCAATGACACTTTCTGGTATTCTTGGTATGATTTTCTCACGGTCTTCCAGGATAACTGCCCCCATTCCAGCCATTCGATGTACATTAACATTGCAATGGAACATCCATGCCCCGGCATTATTGGCAACGTAGCGAAAAACAACATGACCTCTTGATGGGGCAGTGTACGTGTCACGATAAGGAGGATTCGCGAGATTCAGTGTCGACGAGCCACCTGCAATGGCTGCCTCGACACTTGGATACCCAAATGAGGTGTTACTCTCGCTAATCACCCAGAAAGTGTGTCCGTGGAGATGCATCGGATGAGACATAATGTACCTGTTGTCAATGATCAGATCGACCACATCACCGATTTTTATACCAGCTTGCACGATATTTGTCCTGTGCACGTCCTGTGCCCATAGTGAGGGAGTCATTAGCTCCATATCAGGTAGCATCAGTGTACCATTGTCCATGACGCTGAAGTCAACCATACCAGTACGATTGAGAGTGAAGTGGATAGTCCGCTGAGCTGGCCCTTGAGGTGGCTTCACCCGCTCGTCATATGGTGCAGCAGCCGCTTCAATGAAGGCTGGCATCTGGGCATTCAAGAGATTTCCCCCTATGTCCTGATAAACATCGTTCGTGACCGGGTAATCCTCTGGTTGAGCAGTAGTCGGCATGTTGTACGACAGCCAAGCTATTTGTTCCGTAACTTGCGCTTGCGCTGTACCGGCAAACCGAATAGCGAAGACACCACTATTTTTCTGGGTCGGTACTGCAATTATATAACGACTGCCGAGGCCGGCATACATTTGCTTCACTTTCAAAGGCCGTATAAAGGTACCGTCGACTTGCAAAACCCATATGTCATGTCCATCGATGGACAAATGTGTTCCGAACTGACCTCCCATGTTGATTACGTTAAACATTATCCAATCAGATCCATTGACATAAAATATCTCTCTGTCGGTATTTGTAGCCTGGCAAGGGGCAGAATATCCAGGTGCTTCGAGGGCCGCATGGTCTATGCCAGGGTTGCCGTAGAGGGCACTAATATCTAGACATCCTAGTGAATCGAACTTGGATTGCACACCAGTGGTTGCGCGGAAAGAAGCGAGTCGGCCAGCACCTGCTGCGGTGATGGTCTCATTCGATGGACAGGTCACGCGGCCCTTACCGTTGATTAGATATCCCAAGATGCACGCTGGATCAATCCCATAGTTAATCGTTTTTTGGTAGATCGCGTCGGTCGGAAGCTTTGTCCAGTCCATGATATAAAGAGGGGTAGGGTTGATTTCCTGAGCTCTAAGTATCCCAGTAGCAGTTGTGTTTGCTTGAGTAACTTCGTCGTAGGGCCTGAGTGTGTCCGGTGCAGGCCTAATGTAAACCGGGCCCTTTATTCCATCCTGATAGTAAGATCTCATGTGAGCATGGTACCAATACGAGCCATACTGCCCTTCTGTTGTAAAGTTATAGGTGAACGACTCGCCAGGAAAGATCGGCCTCTGGCTAACGCCAGGGGTACCATCCATCCACGGAGTACCATGTTGGCGGATGCCGTGGAAGTGGATTGTTATTGGTACCTGCAAGTTGTTGAATACGGTTGCAGAGATCGTGTCGCCTTCATCGGCTTCAATCAGAGGCCCCGGATGTTGATTATTGATGAGGAACATCTCCCGGTAAAAGCCGTTTGGGGCCTGATATGTAGAAGTCAAATTTAGAACGTACTTGCGTAGTACTGCTGAATATACGGGCAACACCAGAAAAAATAGCAACATATACTTGGCCATGTTGGTGTTTGCGATAAACGCACAAAATCACCGTGCTAGAGGGGAGGAGAATGCGTCAGCTGCATGGAAAGTGCGGGCCAGAAAGAAGAGGAGAGGCATTTACACCTCCCGGTCCGTATTAGAATATCCAACATCCGTGGTCTTCCGTGGTCTTCAGAACAGAAAAGCAGAAAAGTTTACATGCTCCCGGTCCGTTGTAGGGCAGGGCATTATTGGTCACCAGAATGTTTCGGCGATGTTTGGATTCCTTACCGTCCTAGCTGCTTTATCTGGATTAATTGACGAGATCTCGTTGTACTGATAGTGGATATCTTCAATATAGAGGTGTTGGGCGTTTGAGTTTGAGCTGCATGTGTTGGCAACTTCCCACTTTGGCCGAGCCGTCCCACGTGAGCCAACCCGAAATACGAAACATGATCAGTTATAACGAAGTGTTCAGGGAATTGAGCAACCACTGATCATCCCAACCGCCACGTTCAAAGCATCAGCAAGTAGTCTCATAGGGTTGGCACATATATTCGCAGTTTTGGCCTGAGAATAAAAATCGCGAGTATGTCACTGCGTTTTCGAATATTCGCGCATATATACCACATATATACTCTGTTTAGTTGCGCATTGCAGAATAGAGAACCGACGTACCAAGGGAAGTTGGTCTGTAATCTACAACACGAGATGCTAACCGTATAGAGTGATTTTACTAGTACTTTATATCAGATAGTTCAGTCAGCCCTTAAAACGTGGAATGGAACTATATAGATATACTTTTATGAGTGAATTAGTTTCGCAGTGCACTTATAGCTCTCCTTATCGTAAACACAGGAATAAGGGTATGTTTAGTGGAGATGTCCAAGCGCAAGGGATCTTTTTTGCCAACTGATCACGCAAGAGTTTCAACTCTAGAGCCCTATAGAAAATTTCTGACTGCACTCTGACGTTTGATCAGAGTCACTCGGTTGGCAATAAAAAATTTGCAGAGCCGCTTTAGAGAATGTGTTTGGTCACTCTGACGACTCGGCAACGAGTCAGTGAACAAAGTAAGGGGCACTACCCACGCAATAAAAACAGGTGGACAGAGTCGCTTGATCAAAGTGACTCTGCTGCCGCACAAGATCTTCTACAGTATTTCGACATACAAGTCACTCGACGAGGATCACTACGAGAGTTTACAGGACAGCTTGCCACACAGCTACGTTACTACTACTATATTTATTGAATCACAGCATACACAGCAACTCGAGCCAATAGGTTTAACAGTAGGCAACATGTTACTATACCAAATTACGCTTCGGGAGCGAGACTGACGCCGGCTCAACCCTCCTAGCTCTCTCCAGATTGGCGACCTGCTTTTCTCTGTTGGCAGCCTCAAGATTGCGCGACTCCGCTATCTATGATAAATGAAACTATTAGCAATTTGTTGATATAAACTAAAATTAGTATTTTTACCTGCAGCGTGGGTGTGAGAGCCCTATAAGATTGCCGGCAATTTATGGCCGCAATGCCCTGAACCCTAAAACCCTGGACCCTGGCTTTGTTCGTCGTTAATTACCGTGCTAAATCGCCAACTAAATGCTCTTAAACGTGTAATTTTCAACGCTGCCATCTTCTTCTTGCGAAAAAAATCGGAGAGCTCCACCGCGGCGTCCAGCGCCTCTAAATAAAGCAGCTCAGCAAAGCTATCCAAGTAGCCCTTCACAGACCAGTTGGAATTGATTCAGGAACGTTGCATGCCAGTCCTGGAGGCACAAAATTAAATGGGGCAATACGCAGCCTGTTAGCTTCGGTTAGATTAGCTATAACCATTAACACTTACTTACGGGTCAAATCCAAGACGCCAAAATGAGGCAATTTATCGAACCCGATCGCCGATCTTGGATGCGTTCGGTCGTTTTTGGGACAACGTCTGTTGGAGATCGGTTACGTCCGGGGTAGGTTAGTCTCCACTTCCAGGTTGTTGGGGCCCGGTTCTCCACTTTTGGGTGACTGGAAGTTATATTGGCTAATCTCTTCGTTCAGGTTGTTGGAGCTCAGATCCGTGTATAGACAGTTCTTAGGTGCCGAATGTGGTAAAGTACATTCGGCGGCAATGGTGGGCGGGCGGGGTTGCTTGAGGACTTTGTTTCCGCTCATTTGAGGAGTGCTTTTATGTATATATAGACGTGAATGTAGGTTAACAGGTCGTTATCGAGACCTGACTCTCAGCTCCCCTTCCATAGTTCATTCAGCCCCTATGTCATTTTCTCACAACCGTCTGCGGCTGTTTGATGCCGGCGTGTCGCTCTAGGACGACCTTTCCTCGGAAGTGCAGCTGCAGGATCCGAAGGTCTAAGAGTATCGCAGCATCTAGATGCTGAAGGACCGAGGTACTCAGGATGCATCCACCAGCGAGGATCAAAAACAGTAGAATATGGTACCATATCGACTGTAATGCATAACTTGATAGTTTACTGCAACAATTGAATCCGCAATCGAAGGCAAAGAAAAAAGATGGCAGGATGGGGTGATTGTTCGCGGAACGGTGGAGAAGGAGAACTTGAGATGGGAGAGGATCGCGCGTAGTAGGAAATAACAGCAGTGTAGCCGCCTGTTTGGCTGTGGCCTTGATAAAAATATACAATATGTACCTCTCGCGGCCCGGGAGCAGTTTCCATAATATTCGCGCAAACCAATACCATATAGGTTGATAAAGAGCAAGTCGCTTAAACGTGGCCAGTAACCGGAATAGTTGGGCTTAAGATCCAAAAAAAGGGCAGAACGCCTGTTTTAAGGTTTAAACATCAGGGCTGCCACAGTAAAATATAGGGCAAAGGGTTATTTTTGCTTATCACGGTACGAGACGTAAACTCTATAATTGACTACTTTACCTCCACAACAGCCAAATGATTTTGCATTTAACGCTCACGGTAAGGGTTTATTTCAGATTTTCGCGCTCCTTATCTACAGTTTATCGGAAAGATATCAAATTTCCGAGTATGGTCCGTTTGTTTATTAGGTATATTTCAAGTATAATATAATAACTTTCTTCGCGAGTGCGTGGAGCCTACGGGAATCCTTCTCCGCTCTCTCTAAATATAGTTTGCGTTCGGCCTTCAGCGGCGCTTTGACGGCCATGACTACGAGTTTCTGGATTTTTTTTGGGTTGGGGACCTATTGAAATACCCTTCCCACCATTCTTACGTACTCATTTTACTTGTCACAAAGAGTCACAAAATAAAAAAACTGCAATTATGAAAGTGGTCGTCTTGCCGCACAATCCGACCTGGATCGTCGAATTCAGTAACGCGAAGGCGGAACTCGAAACTATCCTGAAAGACGTCAAACCTCTGTCGATAGAGCATGTAGGCAGCACGTCGATCCCGGGCCTGCCGGCGAAACCAATCTTGGACATTGATATCATCGTGACACGTGAAGCTTTTGATGCGACTCGCCAGGCAATGGTTCAGGCGGGCTACTTTGATTGTGGGGAAATGAATGTTCCGGGAAGGTTTGCCTTTCGAGAGCCGGGATTTGGGCAACGTGATGCTGCAACGGGAGTGTCTCTTGGGGCGATGAGGAGGAACACTTATGTGGTTATTGAGGGATGTGTAGCGCTGAAGAACCATCTGGATATTAAAAGGATGTTGTTGAGTGACGAGGGGTTAAGAGACGAATATGGGCGGGTGAAACTGGCGTTGGCGCAAAAGGAGTGGGCTAATATTGGGGAATATGTAATGGGGAAGAATGAGATTCTTTTGAAGATTTTGCAGAGAGCGGGGTGGAAAGGAGAGGATTTAGATGAGGTGAAGAATGCTAACAGTTGATTACGTATCCGATCTCAGATGAGGTAACCTAGAAAAATCTGTAGTTAGTGAAGTTAGAAGTTCATGATACTAAAAGTGTATTCTATACTAGTCAAGAGGACTCTCCATATCTTTTGCTTGAACTTTTTTCGTTATTGACAAATGGCGTCATAGACTGCACTAGGAGCTGTTAGAATAGGTGAAGATACTCCCAAGGAGGAATAGCGAGCTGCTAATTTTATCTGTATAACTTTCGAAATAATCGCGTCCCCACAGAACAGCGCTGCAAGCTGATCAGAGCTGACACGCCGATAAGGGCACCAGCACAGCCTCGCCACGTTATGTTAATATCGCGTCGGAACTGAACCCTGACCGTTATGCATCGCGATTGCCGCGCATGCATCACGATTGCCGACGGATCATCGTAGACATGCGATTACACGGAATTTTATGACGGAACCTGCGTCGCAGACTGTCAATGAATCTTGCCGAATTGATCCAGAATATCCGAATGATGATGGGCGCGAATTAACTGGTTGCAGTGCCACAGACCTAACGGGGCGAAGTCAGTATTGCGCCGCACCACATGCATTCAAGTCCCTAATAAATAGAACGCATATTCTTGTATGAGATGAAGAGTGATACAGTAACCGGGAAGGCAGAATGACTTTTATAAGTCAGCGAATTCTACGTGAGTAAGACAGACTCAGACGATTGTGACATTTTATTCTAATCGGTCTCCAAAAGTTGACAATCCAGTGGTCTCGCCAGGCGGCACGCTTAGCGGCGTCGCGACCATAACGCTGGAAAAAGAACTCGAATTCACCGATATCACGCTGCGGTTTCGAGGCGTTTCTTACGTGTATGAGACTCGACAAAATGGCAGCGCGGTTGGCTATCGCGAATATCGAGAGACCCACACGCACGTCGACCTTGTGCAATCATTCGCCGGCCACGGTAGTTTGGGAAGGTTGAGCGCTGGAACGTACGTTTATCCGTTTTGTTTTCCCGTTCCGCTGTGTTCGATGTGCAGTTGCTTGAGCGTGCGGAAGGAAAAGTACAAATCGTTCAAGAACATGACATTGGGATGGACTTGCATACCTCGGACGGACGATAGTACAATTGCATGTCCGTTGCCAGGGTCATTTTACGGGAGGAAGGATATGTTTGTCGAATATCGTCTTCGACTGAAAATAGAGCGACTGAGAGAGAAATTATCTGAAAAGACTGCGGATTCGGTGTCGGTGTTGCTGGTTCCCCTTCCCCGTGAGCTTGGTTCGGTTCCGGTTTGGGAGGCAGCGGCACAGACTAACTCGTCGGCTAAATGTGCAAAGTTGCCGGATGACTATTTTCGGAAGGGGTCTTTGACGCGGAGTCGGGCGTTGTCAGGCCTGTTCTCGAAAAGGCATACGTACGTGAATGCCCGCAGCGCGCTAGACGTTAGACTTCCAGAAGGTAAGGTCACGATCCTCGAGCCATTCGAAATGCACATATTCTACTCGATCGACGTCGACGATGTATCTCAACTTGCCGGGATACTTAATCTTGCGGTCGTTTCTGTCGCGATTTCGCTCAAATCGAAGGCAGAGTCTACTCTGTATGGCTTCAAAGGAATGGCGAGCAAGAACACGGCTACGCTATTCGAAAACACAAACTGCAACATCCCGATCGTTTTCCCGGACACTGCAGGTCGCCCAAGGGTAAGAATTGACCCACTCTTGTTCAAAGCAATCCAAATCAAAGACTATATCACGCCGACGTTCGAAATAATGTCGATGTGGATAAATTACGAGCTAAACATCTCGGTCACTTTTGAATTAAACGGCGAGAACCGTGCCACGCTCGAGATTTCGCGTCCAGTCGTTGTCGAGCGCCCGCCACAGTGCAATACGGGACCGAATATGGGTCTTGACGCGAGGTTGTGTGCAGAGAAATTTATAGAAGACCGGGATGTGTTTGATTACTAGCTTTTGCAGCCAAACAAATTGATGTTGGGGTACGAGATTGGCACAAGGTAAGCAGTTCGTGGAGTAAGTCTTGAAGTGAGAGCATAATATAGCATGAAATTCTAACTAACCAGCAGAGAACGACGATGTCAGTTACGAGGCTAATTAGACAAATATACAAAGTGAAAATAAATATACCGAACCAATGCATTCCCGTGATCGACCAATGTAAGCGCTATTATTTGTTTTCAAAAATAAATTCATCCGGAAGCAAAGCCCAGACACCACCAACGACAGCCAGCACCGCTCCGACGGCAATGGCAAAAAGATCAAAGGCGATCTCGAATTTGCTCAGTTGTTGAGTGACGCCGGTATGTGATTGGCCCGAAGGTGAGATGTAATACGCGGGCTTGAGTCTTCCCGGTCCAAAAATCTTGAGGTAGAAGGCAAGCGGGAGCACGATGCAGATTGTGAAGCCGAGGGCGGAGCCGACAAGGGCCATGATCCTGTCAAAGGCGGGGAAGAGAATGGCGATGACGACGACGAGGATGTTTGTGAGGATGCGGATTGCTGCTCGCACGACGGCGGGGGAGCGGAGGAACGTCAGGGATTTATTGTGCCGGCGACGGGGCCAGTCGTCATCCAAGTCTGTGTCGACGTCGTCGTCGACGTCGTCAGAGACGAGCGGGGCCGGAGTGTCGGACACGCCGAGGAGGACTTCGATGGTGGTAATGATTGGGCGTGCGTTGAGCGGGGTCTTCGACAGGGGGATGAATGCGATGAGGACAATGATGGCTATGCTGAGGGTACGGGGATAACCGGGAGTATCGAGGATGGTGTTTGTGATCTCCTCGGTGACGTACTTGTTGCCAAACATGAGCAAGCCGAGGATGCCCATGGACGCGTCTATGAGAAAGGTGAAGATGTAGGAGACATTTAGACATCGCTTGAACTTGTAGGGATGGCGCATGTCGCGATAGACGTTTGGAAAGACGGAATGGCCACACCAGGGGGCCATAAGAAGGCCGAGGGAGAGCGGGACGGCCTTCCAGTTTGTTGGCAGAATGGATGACGGCATAGGGTGCCAGAGGGAGCCAGGCTGGGTTGTTTTCCAGAGACCATCTATAAAGACGATGAGGACGACGCTGAAAGTGGAGATGATGCCTAGGATGCTGGTGAAGGACAAGACCGAGAGCGGCAGGAACGACAAAGGCGTGAGGAGAAAGAAGGCTATGATCTTGAGGGCATTCTTGGACAGCAAGTTGGGCAGGAGAGTGTTGATCGAGTCAGCAAAGAGCACGACGAGAGCGACACAAGACCCTAGGAGTTCCATTGAGAACAGGACGGAGGTGAGGAGACGGGCGCGGGCACCGAAGGCAGCGTAGGCAATATCTGCGTAGGTGACCAGAGTGGGATCTGTGTCGAGACAGCGAGCGAGGACCTTTGCGGTATAGAGCGTGATGGCGGCTGCGACGATGATGAAGAGCGTGCCGATCAGCCATCCGGCGTAGGAGAATGCGAGCGGTAGCGACAGTAGGCCGATTCCGATCAAGATATTAACCGAGTTGAACACGGTCTGGGGAGCAGTCGATCTACCGGGCACGATGAGTACGCGACCCTTGGACTGGTCGTCGACAACGACGACGCGCTGGCCGCCGCCGAGAAGTAGATCCGCGTTCTTTGGTCTGGCGTTGTGCCGAGGAAGAGCGGGAGCATGGGCGGATCGCGCAGTAGCGTCATCAGCGGTAATTAGCGACGGGAGCACGGCGCTTGTTTCGGTCGCGTCATCGTCGTAGTCTGGCGCCTGGTAGACGTCGTACACATCGTCGTCGCCGTCGTCGCCGTCATTGTCGACGTCGTCGTCAGCAATGGCGCTGTCGTCTACTGCGGCATGGTGGAGAAGCGGGATGGAATCCTGGGGTCGTTGCGAGTGGTTTCCCGAGAAGAGCACACCAGGTTGGGCCGAGAGGGCCAGGGGAGCATCGAGGACAAGAAAGGACTGGGCACGGGAGTAGGACGACGCGAATCGATCGAGAGAGTTGACGCCGCCAGCGAAGCGCAACGACCGGGTCAGCGAGCCGCGGCGGGGATACGCGACCTCGACAGCGGGCGACGGCTGAGTGGACATTGCAACGGCAGAACGCGCTGGTTCTGCCTCTGCCGCTCGGTGCGACCTTGGTGCTGTTATATGGTGCCGATCGCAGTGAAAAAAGTCTGCGTGAGGGGCAAGCGAGATGACAGCTGAGTCGCGAGACCGAGCTGGGTCTAACCGCGGGTCGGTGCGCCGCGCGCCTGCTGACGGCTGCTGGCGGCTGCCTTGCGCTAGGACCAGAGTCGTACACAATGGCGGGCCCGTAGAAAAAGTTTTTGCTGCGACAAGGCACAGGCACCGCCGCCGCTTGGACGATCACGGGATTCGCAATGCGCCGAAATTCTTGCCAACACATCGCGGCGCAAGTGACGTCATTTTGCATCTGCATGGGCCCGCTCTTAATCCGCAGCGAAAATATTTTCACTCGGCGGCCTCAGTAGGCCTGGCTCTGCTATATTTATTTCCTCTATCTAATTCCCTGCTCCTTCATCCCATCCGCGTCTTCCGCATCTCGGCATCAACAACCTCCTTCGCCCGCTGCTCAAGCTTCAGCTTAAGCTGCTCCGGCTGCGGACACGCAATCGCCCGCGCCTCGCGGTTCTCTTCGTACATCTTCTTGCAGCACGCGTACAGCGAATCGATCGCGGCCGTGCATCTTCGTTCGTTGTAGTTTGTTCTCCGCAGGCAGTCTATTACATCGTCAAAAAATCCCCGGACCGCCTGAACAAAAGCAGTATTGTAAATACCTTGAATCGCGCACGCCTCGGCATGGCACACTTTTGGCGATGGCTCTTCTGTCGATCTCATTTGCACACAGGATAGAGCGGTATTGCAAGACCTAAAAGTTGAAGTTGTCCGAAGCCGCTCTAAATGTAATCGTGCTGAGAAATACGCCGAAGATCGAACTCGCGTCATCCCCATCACGGGCATTGACCTGCGACTCCCATTTCATTCCCATCCATCAATCGAGAAGACGCAGCGAAGCATTGCTCAATTGCTTGCTTGTCTAGTATTTACGCATACGTTTTTTCCGCCATGACCGACGGTCCGCAGAAATTCGAATACAAAAGCATCTCAACCGCATTCGGCTCACCTTCAACCCCGACGACGCCTTCCACTGCCGCCCCAACTACCTCTTCCTCCACAACATCCGAAACCCCCGAACAGCGTTCTGCACGACTAATACAAGACCTCAAGAAGGCGTCCGCCCGGGCAAAACGCTTCGGCACTGACGCAACCGAAATCGACAAACTCATCCTCCGCGCTGAAAAGTTCGGCGCCGACGCCGTCACCGTCAAGAATACGATTGCCGCACTCGACAAGCCGCTTGTCGAGCCCAACCCCACACCCGGTGCCCGTGGCCGGCGCGCCAGAGTCGGCCGTGTGCCGTACGAGCGCCGGAGTAGTGCGAAGGATGCGCCAGTCATCGCTGACGAGGACAAGGAGAAAATGAAAAAGAGGCAGGAGAGGTTTGCCACCAAGTAGTGTATGATAGCCGTCTTTGTACATTATGCAATTTTATCTTCTACATATTCTCTCTCCGTCTATCTACGATGACAGATTCTTCAACCCGCGCTCCCGCAGCCCCGGCCCGAACTTCATCATCAAAAATGGCAACGGCATCAGCCCCACCGCAATGAATCCCAACAGCGAGTTGGCCCATCCGATGCCGAGGTTTTCGTACACTACAAATCCCCGCCTTAGCTACCACCTTAAACAAAATCCCAATACGAGAAACTTACTTTGTCTAGTGAAGAGTGGGAACACGGACGCGACCAGGTACCTGCCAGTGCAGACGCCCCATACAAGTGCGTGTAGCAATCCACCAAATACGTCGCCACCGCGAACTGCTCCAACGTCATCAGTACCCGATCAACTCCCCCCGCGCGGACCACAATACTTACGAACAGTAACGTCAACGAACATCCGAACGGCACAGCGCCGATAGTCGGCACGATCCAATGAACCGACCGTCGCGACGACCAGCCAATCCAAAATAGAGACACCGGCAACAGGACCGAGCCCACGAAGCCGCAGTACAGGCGCAATTCTGCCCGCGGGATTTCGCCCACTGGCATGGTCCGGGCCACGGGCTGGTACCATATCCTGTCGATCACGAACGCGATCGCGAGTGACAGCAGCACGCCGACGCCTATCGCGACGAACACGAGTCCCGAGTCGCCGATGCTGAAATCGTAGACCGTCATGAAAATGTAAGGCAGGCCCTCGAAAAACGCCAGCAGCACCGCAAACACAAACGCCGAGTATATCGACAACGACGACACAACCGGGTCCGTCAACAGCATCTTCACCGGCCGCGTCAGCGTTATCACGGCCACCATTTTCAACGCGACTCGGGCCGGCAGCTTCGCCGGTGGCGCCAGCCCGCGCTTCTTTGCGCGCGGGGCGAGAATCACGGGCTTATATGACTCCTTGATGAACAGCAACGGGATCACGACTGCCCCGCCGAGCATCAGGTACACCCATTGTGTCCACTTCCAGTCCTTCTTCGTGGCCACCACCCCGCCTACTACCGGACCCAATGTCGGTCCCATGAACGCGCCCGTCGCGCAAAAGTACGCCAGCGCGAGCCCTTGTTCCGCTGGCCGGAATAAGTCCGCGATCGTGCCCGCGCTCACGGCGAGAACGGGAGATCCCATCAAGCTGCATAGAAACCTGCAGATCAAATGTCCCGCGAACGTAGGCGACAGCGCTGCGCCGACTGCAAAACACATTGCGAGCGGCAGCGTCGTCAAATATACTATCCGCCGACCAAACAGCTCCGAGATTGGCGCCCCTAGGGTCGGGCCGAGTGAAAGTCCAAGCAAATAGATCGTCACCGTCAGGTAGGCCGCTGTTTCAGAAACATGGTACTGTTGCATGATTTGCGGAATCCCGCCGACAATGGCCGACGTTCCAAACGTGCTAAAAAGTGTCAACTATTTATTACTTGCTTTTAAACCCATGGCTAACCGCACACTGAGAGACACAACAACCCGACCGAGTTCAGCAAAACCATTCGCTTCGACAACGGCCAGTTGTGTGGGTCGTCAGGATCGTCAGGACTGTCCCAGTCAAGTGGGCCGCGGCGGCGGCGGTCGTCGTCTCTCTGACGAGCCGGCCCAGCTCTCTCTTTCTCGCTGACCTCGTCGTCGTCGCCGAAATGCAGACCGGCGGCCGATTCGGTCTGAGATTCTATTTTTTCGAGATCGCTCGATTGGTCGCCTACCAGAATCGTCGCATCGGCTATCGGACTCGCGCTCAATTGTTGGGCACCGATGGTGTCGTCCATTGTCCACCGTGTCGTTTATTAAAAGACAAGAATGGATCAACTGGCCATTACAGTCTACATTATATATTCTGTACGAAAGGCCCGTGTCCGATCATTAATTCTGAAATCAAAGTAGAACGTTTTGTAAATCCCTTGCGAATCGAGTTGGCACTGCTCGCATTGTGTAATTGCATATGCCGCGGTTCGCTGGCGATATTGATTATTGATCAAACTATGTCCGAAGCTTCCCCAACACAAGCCCTCCAACTTTGACGTAGACCAATCCGCCATATCGACCGCAATCGCACTTTATAGAGCCGGATATTATGAATATGAAGAGAATGGTATGTGCAACTATTGCATGGCAGACGCTTGTGCGGCGCGTTGGCGGTTAACCGCCTCGGAGCCAAGCGATCGTGCACCCTGTTATTCGAGCGCAATAAAATCGTATTATAGGTCTATAACCAAACCAACTTCGTCACCAATTTCCCGGTCATATCTTAAAACAAAACCACAGATCTAGCACATTGAATAAATCTTTACCGAATCCACAACCATGCCCCGACTCCCCTCATTACCCCACGTCTGTTGCCACTTCTCCCTCGCGTTCCAAAAACTGCACATCGCAGTCTGTCTATCGTCGTTATTCCACGGCTTGTTGCCCTGGTTATCGGGGAACCAGCCGTTGGTGCCGCCAACGGCCACATTGAGGATCAAGTAGAACTCCTGGTCAAACGGCGCCTGCAAATCGTCACCGGGCCAAGGGTCGGAAAGAATACTGCCGTTGTCGTACGTGCTAGGGAAAGTACCATATGTCCAGAACGGCGTCCCGAACTTGTGATAGATGGCCTGTCGCAGTCGCCCATCGAGGTATGTCATTATATACTTGTCGCTCCATTCGAGGCCAAACGTGTGAAACCCATCGGCAAATGTATTCCGTTTCAAGGCAAGCGTGCTGTGCGTTTTCCAGTACCGATCCAGCGCCGCCGTAGGACCCCAATGCAAGGTCGACGCCATGACATTCACGCCGCCGGCAGGGTACGTGTGATCGTTGCCTCGCGACTCGCAAATGTCGATCTCGCCCGACGCAGGCCAAGGTCCGTACACGCTATCTGTCGGCATCATCCAGATCGCCGGCCACAGCCAGTCTCCTTGTGGAAGGTTCGCCCGGACTTCGACTTTGCCGTACCGGACATTCGCAAACTTCCGCGTCAACAATCTCGCGGACATGATCGGCGGGATCATGTCGCCGAGCGTGCTGTTGGACCGGACCGCGCAGTCCGAGTCCGCCGTCGACGTGCACGTCCCGGCTTTGGTAAGATTGACAGTGTACCCGTTCATCATATTGTCCTCGCCGATAACGTCGGCCGTGAAAGTCGGCACGATATACAACTTGCCGTCACGCACAAATGAGTTATTTAAACTGCTCGTCGTCCATTCAAACTCGCCGTTGCCAAATCCACCAACCTGTACGTCGTGGGTCCAGATCGTCGTGTTCAAGAATCCCTCGTCAAACGTATCTTCTAGCACGGTGCAGTACTTGTAGTTCTGAATCTCAGTAGTGCCAACCCAAATCAAAACGCCGATAATAGCCAAACCAATAACAAATGCCACAATAACTATCCAACTCAGAACCTTCTCCGCCTTGGCCTGGCCAGTAAGCCACGGCTTCTCTGCAGAATATCCAAGCGGTAATCGACGGGAGACGAAATGACGGCGCGTGTGAATCCGACCAGCCTGTTCGACGTTCCCGACTGACGTGCCGTTCCGGCCTGATGGCAACAGGCTGTGAAGACTCGTCGTGCTCGGCCGGTGGAAAAAAACCGACGGCTTGCGTTGCATGGGCACGCCTGAGATTGATCTGCTAGCTGGCGGCCGCGAATGAGACGTTACAGGCAACGGCGGCACATCTGGGACAGAGTGAAGCATGCCTGCCCTACTTCGCGGTGTGGCGGACACGTTCGCACCGACTGTGCCGGGACGCGACGTAGGCGGAGACACCGCATCCGCTGGCATCATGTTTGGCGATGGCGGTAGATTGGGCTCCGGGTTAAAGCCAGTCCATGCACTAGCGTTTTCGGCATGACCGGTGAACGTGAACAATTTGAGCTGCTGGAACGCTGGATCTGACTCGGTCATTCCACCTATCGTGAGAGGTAATGCGGACGAGGGTTCGGACGGCGAATGGCCCGGAATTTGACCTGCCGGATCCGCACGGTTGTTATCTGTTCTCAACAGAAACCGTGATCCAGATCCATGACTAGGCAACGAAGCCCCCAATGGCGACGGGGGAAAGCGCTTGGCTCCGTCTAGCTGCACCGGCCGACCAGGCACAATCTCTGCCCGAGATGACGCCAGAGCGCGTGCCGCTGGATCTGAGAAGTCGCTTATGGAGCCAGCTGGAGCGCGGAATAGACTGTCTTGATATGAGTCAGCGGCATTATCCACGGCAAGAGAAAACGAACACGAACCATTATCATTTTTCTTCGTTTCGCAGGGTGCCGTGCCGCGAGCAAGTGCATTCGACCCTAAGTCTGAAGCAGCCATGTTGCCAGCGACCATACGCTCTGCGTTGGGAGGCGGCAGGGGCCTGAAGATGTTGGCTGCAGGTCATTATTATTTGATATTCTGCAGCCGAGATCGACGAAATGGCGAGCTCAAGCAACGATCACGGCAGCGCATCCGGAACATGATTAAAGTTGCCAAGGTGACAGGGCTTCGAGAATTACGCTAGGACTTGTCGCACCTCACCTGTCAGGGTACATGTCAGGGTACGTACCTCTTTGCGGCACACCATATTAATCAACAACACTGCAGTTTGCAACCCAGCAATGTACTATGCTCCGTCTCCGGCACAATATGGTTTATGGCAATAGTGTCTTTTCTGATTTATTGGCTACTAAAATGTGAGTCTTCTACCAGGTCCTAAAATTTGAGAGCAGCTTGGGCCTTGGCAGATAAAAAACATCGAAATGCAGAGACTAGTTGAAAACGGCTTAGGCATGTCGCATGTCAATTTCAAAACCAGCCGGGTAAGCAGAAGGTTCTTATTCTCGGGGAATTATTCTCATCTCAGTTGCTAAACTTCTTTGTCTTCGTCTGGAAATACAGAACGCCATGATCATGCTCCCAATTCATTCGGCAATTGCTACTACTATTAAACTGGCTTGCCATGTTCAGCTGCCCAGGTTCTCTTCAAATTGGCCGGCCGCTTCCCATTTTCCTTTCTCGTTTCTTAAACACGGACTACATTCTACTCCGTTGCTCTATCTTGTATCTCCAGGGCTCGAACTGTGGCCAATTCGCAACCGCTGGCGACAGAGAAAAGCATGTCGCACCATCAGCATTTCCTGGCACAGAAACTGTCGTCTCATAGCATTACTTATGACCGCGAGCCCTCGGTCTCTCTTCACCGTCCGACATCTGCTGCCAGGACAAGCAGCCGCGGCGTTTACAACCCTATACCAGTCCATCAGTCAACTGCGTTCGAGCACGTTACTCATGCACTGGAACATGATCGACCATTGTCGGCAGGAGCCGCGGGTTTGACGTCAAGTAATGGCAATGACATGCGGAAACGACTTGGCACTTTACTGGGAATGGACACACCACCCGGCCTTCCCACGGACTTGTCTGCTTTTCGAGGAGGATCTGATGGCGCACAGTATCCAACACATCATGCTAATCAGTTCGACGAATATTGGGGCCCCACCGGTATGACAGACTCCGAAGTCGTGACCAATAACGACAACCTCCGACTAGATCCATTGCAGCTGGACAAGTACGATATTATGTGTCAGTATCTCTACAAAGCGTGCCGACAGAAGCACTGGCTCGAGACCCTTCCGTCTGCTGATGTCACACCAAGCGTAGCATTGCGAGTGAACCACAGCGATGACGTGGATGAGGAGGATATATTGGAATATCGGGTTTTCCCGCCGGAGCAAGACCAAACTCACATTCTAGCCGAATATGTTGCGGGCTTGAATGTCGAAGTGTGTCTCCGGTTATCGTACCCGGTTATCAATGTTTTACTTTCCTATCTTCCGGCTGAAGCCGTCTCCATTCCATTGTCAGAGAACACTCGAATACAGGTCCTCGAAACGTTATCTGATCTGCCACGTGCACGAAAGTACCAGTACTCAGCATTCGTTAGAAGTGAAGGATGCTTGATTGTATGGGCCGACGATGTCCGACAGCTTCTCAGCCTTGCAACCTTGTTGGAGAATCGAATGATGGAACTAGTCTGGACTGTTCCCAATCTCGAAGGTCATCTCTCAGAACCGATTCATATTTTCAATAGCGCGAAGGACATGGATCTAGAAAGCGGAGACCAGCCTAGACGACCATTTGTTATGTTGCAGGCTATATCTGTTGGATTTGTAGGTGATAATTGTTTCAGAAGCTGGTTCCTAAGTACGTTGGCTGATATACACCAAGGCAATTCTCTTGCTGATGACATTCATCGGCCTCATGTGTCGCATCCTTGCCAGAGAAATTAAGGCAGATGGAAAATACTTACGTCTTTTGGTTGTTCTATACATTCCGCCGTTTTGTCTGTTCTGTGCGTTCTTTACCATCGTTATCGCCGGCACTGCTATCCAATTTGTCGGTCCCGTCGCACAAATGTATAGCAATTCCTCGACATTCAGTGCCGTCAAGCCGCCTCGATTGTCTGCTAGTAAAGTTCAGCTCCCACACGTTACAATTCAGTGTCCTGTTTACAAGGAGTCTCTCGACGGCGTTATTCATCCAACAATGCAGAGTCTTCTTGCAGCGGTTACAACGTACGAATTGCAAGGCGGATCGGCTAATGTCTTTGTAAATGACGACGGCATGCAGTTGATTCCGGAAGAAGAGGCGCAGAAGCGACGGGAGTACTATGCTGAGCATTTGATTGGCTATGTCGCTCGACCTCCGCATGGCAAAGGTTCGTTTCAGAGACGCGGACGATTCAAGAAGGCGAGCAATATGAACTATTGTCTTGATATAAGTAATCGCGTGGAAGAGAATCTTCAGGCTGTTGAGCGTCATGAGAAGTGGACCGATCGAGAAGAGACTGAGGCATACGAGCAGGCGCTTGCGGCGGTAATCGAGGAGGAGGGAGGAAATTGCTGGGCTGCCGGAGATATTCGTATTGGCGATATCATCCTACTTGTTGATTCCGACACTCGAATTCCGGAGGATTGCTTCCTCGATGCCGCGTCGGAGTTTTATTATTCGCCTGAAGTCGCTATATTGCAGGAGAAATCTGGCGTTATGATGGTTGTTCACAATTATTGGGAAGAGCTCATCGCGTGGTTCACGCGACTAATTTACTTTGCGATTCAGTATGCTACGTCTGGAGGTGATGCCGCTGCATTTGTCGGACACAATGCGTTCTTGCGATGGAGTGCGGTTCAGGAAATTGCGTACAAAGATGAGACAGACAATGGCCGGATCAAATACTGGTCGGAGGAGCATGTGTCTGAGGATTTCGAAATGTCGCTGAAGCTGCAGACCAAAGGTTATATTGTCCGCCTGACGACGTACCATGATGATAAGTTTCAGGAAGGTGTATCGCTTACTGTTTATGACGAACTCGTGCGGTGGCAGAAGTATGCTTACGGATGTTCCGAACTTGTGTTCCGTCCAGTTCGACAGTGGTATACCGGTACTATCTTCACTCCCTTGTTCTCGCGCTTCTTATGGTCCGGAATGAAACCGTTCGCCAAGTTCACAATAATTGCTTACATTGGAACCTACTATGCTATTGCCGCGTCGCTGGTTCTGACGTTCTTGAATTATATCATCATCGGTTGGTTTGATTTTGAGGTTGATCAGTTTTATTTGTCGTCTTTCAACAATCTTATTGCGCTCATCTTCATTTTCTCCGGTGCGTGTCCAGTAGCCAACGCGCTTGTGCGGTACCGTATCAAGGAATCCACTTTCTGGCACGCGTTAGCCGAAAATTACAAATGGGGAGTCCTCATGACTGTTTTCCTCGGCGGTCTCTCATGGCACCTTAACTTAGCCTTACTCTCGCACATGTTCAGCATTGACATGCAATGGGGCGCCACCGCGAAAGAGCTTGAGGCATCCAACTTTTTCAAGGAATTCCCTAAGATAGTGAAAGGTTTCCGGGGGATGTACATCACACTTATATTGCTTACCACTGGGATGATCGTGCTAGCATACGGTGTACCGTGGAATTGGCGGATTACGGGCGTATATTCTGCTTTTCCACTGGGATGGAATATTGCAAGTCATTTTTTGTCGCCCATTGTGCTGAATCCGCAGTTAATGACTTTCTCATTTTAAATGAGTTCTTGTGGATGGCATTGAGTACTCATTCGCTTATAGACAATTTCTGTAGTTTGCTCATTGCAATCATTTCTGGTGTTTTTGGGCATTGTTGACAATGGTTTATATGTTTAGGTGGTCCCGATCTAACGGAATAAGGGAATGTTTAGCTACTCTGAATGATGAGTGTACAGCTAATTTTGATTTGAAGGGATTACATTTATTTTTGTTCACGGTACTTCCGACAAACCATACTGGTAAAATGTGTAGCTAGCTTACTCATGTATGTAGCAACGAACAACTGGTGTACTACATGCTGCACTACATACTATCGATCACGGATTTAATAAAACAAAAAACCGCTAGTTTATTGAGTCATATGCTTTATTAAGCGAAAAGCTCTTTAATTATTTTAGAGCCCACTGAAATGAAGTGGTAACCACTTTATTGTAAATCTTAAATAATTTGACAGCTCCGCCTTGGCTGCCGAAAATGTCCACAGGTGTTGCTAACAAGTAACAATTTGTTATAGAAGAAATCTATTAAATGCAGTAGATGCTGTCGATGTACGGGATATGCCAGCGCTATGTCTCAAGTCTACTATCTTCCTGGCCCCCAGAAATTAAGTTGGCGGCAATGCGTTTGTTATCTGTGGCATGTTAAATGACAGAGATTGCAATTACAATTCTGTTTCTGGATATGGTGATTAAATTTTCTTCAACGGAAGGGCGCTGTCCCGGCAGATCAGGAAAGTCTATCCTTGGGTACGTTTGACGACATGTCGTATCGTACCTCGTGCAGTATTGTTTCTTTTAGCTCCATCATCTGCATGCCACAAATGTTGCGGGAGCATAAACGATTAATGCTACCTGTGCTGACCATTATGTATAATAGGTAACAGTAATTTCTTTAGTCTTTATAAGGTAGTTCAATTTTGAGTCATTCCATAAAGGAAAGCGTTGTGTAAATTTTTTTATATTTACATGTTTAGCCTTTGTTAACATCGCAAGTCCTTTATTGCAGAGGTTAATTGCAAATTTTAATAAGGCAAAATTAAACTTCAAGCACGCTAGAAATGACTTAACTTCCGGTAGTGCGGTAGCGCAAGCAAAATTCAGGCGATTACTTCAAGACCTGCTCCGCAATCTGCGAGGAAGTCTTAGACAACCGAATCACTGGTTCTGCGACCGCGGTCAGATCAGCAGAGCCAAGGTTACCTGAAGGCATAACTACGCAACATTTACAATAGAATTTCAACCCATAAACGCAATCGTCACGGCGGTGTGTGTAGAATCTCTCAGTCATTAATGTCGAGTGTGCAGTTAAAGTAATCAACGGATTGGTTTACTGCCTTGAAGGAGACGAGTACAGTCAGAAATTGGTTCTCGCAGAATGGATTACGGGGCGATTTTCTGTCCGGCGGCTGCGATTAGTTTCCACTCACTCAAGCAAGGGTGAAACCTAATATTCGGCTCGAGCCGAAACTCTATTTCCAATCTCATCGGGGACAGTCGCACACTTTTCATATCCCACGTGCTGGTCTCACATAACAAATTAAGGTTTGACATATGATCAAGTTTAGTTGTCGCCGGAGAACGGAGTTCTGCGACGATCTTGTTAATCGACTGGACCATGTCTAAATCTTACCGGTACATCGTGCAAGGCGCTGTTGCACAATCACTTCAACATAATGGCCGCATTCTTCTCGACAAAGGCAGCCCGACGGCCGGTAGGATTCTCGGAGGCGGAAGAGCATCATGACAGCTTACAGAAGCTGATCTTGCCCTCAGACCAACGCAATACCGAGAACGATTGGGCGAACGATTCCAGCTTCTCGGCGCAGTCGCATGGGCTTCAGCTTGATCTCTTATCCAATGTGAACCAAAAATTTGCATTCGGGCCTCCGAAGATAGTAGAAATGGAACAAGAGACTGTAATGCGGAGGAGCCACGACTCCTGGCGCGCAATAGACAGATATGATATCATGTGCCGCTATCTCTTCCAGGAAGTTGACTACCGGAATTGGCTCGACACAGTTGAAGACCCGGATGATACCCCATGCGTTGCGCTCAGAATCGCTCACAACGACATGTCAATGATCGAGTACAGATGTTTCCCGCCCGAGGCCGAGCTCGCGGATATGTCCCGATCGTACGTAGCAAATGTTGCTGCGTTGAATGTTGAAGTTGCCTTAAAGATATCGTACCCAGTCATCTGCCTCCTGTTAAACAAATTATCGGCCGATGCACACGATATTGAACTGTCCCTGAATACGCGGATACAAGTCCTCGATACGTTGGACGAGTTGCCGCGAGCACGAAAGTATCAATACGCGGCATTCATACGGTCCGATCAATGCCTGGTGATATGGGCAGAAAGTATCCGGGACATTGTTTCTTTCGGCGCTGTCATCGAGAGAAAGATGGTGGACACAATTTGGGCAACTGATATAAGCCCAAAAAGGGGCAATCGACAATTCTTGCATCTAGGGAGCGAATTTGATTTGGAAAGCGGTGAGGAGCTACTTAAGCAAAATCGGCCACTGAAAGTCATGCAGGCATTGTCTGTCGCCGTTGCAATCGTTATAATGATGACATTTTATGGAGTTCTCTTTCGAACAGTTGCGATGGAGATCAAAGCAGATGGAAATTACCTCAGGATACTCGCTATTTTATATTTGCCGCCATTCACGCTATTCTGCGCCTTCTTTTGTGTGGTTGTCTCCGGCATTGTCTTCCAGCTCCTAGGCCCTGTCTCCCAATTGAAGACAAATTCCGTATCCTACAGCGCCATTCCACCGAAACGCATCTCCCCGAACGACGGACCCTTGCCGCACATCACGATTCAGTGCCCGGTATACAAAGAATCTCTCGATGGTGTCATCGACCCTACAATGCAATCTCTCCTCGTCGCGGTGACAACTTACGAATTACAAGGCGGGACGGCGAATATTTTTGTCAACGACGACGGATTACAGTTAATTTCTGGGGAAGAAGCTGCTGCGCGGAGACGCTATTATGACGATCATCTTATAGGCTATGTCGCGCGGCCCCCCCATGGGCAAAATGGATTTATACGGAAAGGACGGTTCAAAAAGGCCAGTAATATGAACTATTGTCTCAACGTCTCAAACAGAGTCGAGCAATTACTAGAAGCCGCTCATAGTCGTCCCGACGCTGAAAAGTGGACGGAGAGAGACGAGATTGAAGCTTATGAGGAGGTCCTTGCAACGGTGGGTCGCGACGATCCGACATGTTGGTTGGCGGGTGATATTAGAGTTGGCGACATTATTCTGCTCGTCGATTCAGACACTCGGGTCCCGGAAGATTGTCTTCTTGACGCTGCGTCAGAGTTCCATCATTCTCCCGAAGTCGCGATCCTGCAGCACACAGCCGGCGTTATGATGGTTGTCAACAACTACTGGGAGGACTTGATCGCTTGGTTCACCCGTTTGATTTACTTTGCGATTCAGTACGCTACGGCTAGTGGAGATGCGGCTGCATTTGTTGGACATAATGCGTTCTTGCGCTGGAGCGCTTTGCAAGAGGTGGCATATGAGGAAGATGGAATGACTAAGTATTGGTCCGAGTCACATGTATCCGAGGATTTCGAAATCTCGCTTAAGTTACGTTGCAAGGGCTACGTTATTAGGCTAGCAGCATATCATGGCGAAGGATTCAAAGAAGGCGTATCGCTGTCCGTTTATGATGAGATCACGCGATGGCAAAAGTACGCATACGGATGCTCCGAGCTCATGTTCAAGCCAGCCTCGAAGTGGTACAATGGAACGATATTCACCCCGCTCTTCCGACAATTCGTGTTCGCAAAGGAAATTAGTTTCTTTGCCAAGTTCACGGTCGTAGCCTACATCGGAACGTACTATGCTATCGCGGCCTCGCTTCTTCTCACCGTCGTCAACTATTTCGTTGTAGGCTGGTTCGGCGACTCGGTCGACCACTTTTATATCTCATCATTCAACAATTTCGTCTCCAGTGCGGTTGTCTTCTCAGTTGCATCGCCAGTCGCTAACGCACTCGTCAAGTACCGTATCAAAGTCGACACTTTCTGGAACTCGTTGTGGAATAACTGCTGCTGGACGATCCTCATGGCAGTATTCATCGGCGGATTATCGTGGCACCTCACTCTCGCTCTACTTTCACACTTGCTAGGCATCAACATGCAGTGGGGCGCCACAGCAAAACAACTAGAAGCTTCTAATTTCTTTAAGGAGTTTCCGAAGATCGTGAAAGGATTCAAGTACATGTACATGACAATCATTATCGGCTTGGCCGCCATGGTCGTAATTGCGTTCGCGGTGCCCTGGAATTGGAGGATCGATGGCTCATACTTGACCTTACCCCTTGGATACGTGTTCGCAGCACATTTCTTGTCACCAGTTGTTTTGAATCCGCAGCTAATGACGTTTTCGTTTTAATATGTTGCATTTTTGGAGTTTTCTATGGGTGGATGGAATGACCCAGGCATTTACTGGATTTTCTTCATATTTGGCTAGATAATTTATGTCTGGATGAAGTTATAATCTACTTACTACCCATACAAGACGCAATGACGACACTTCAAAGACCAGAAATTGTCGTTCACACTCTGACCATTGAAGATCTTCATGTAAGGATCGCGCTCAGGGGTTGCTCCAAAATGTTGCTGCATGCTGGCCCAAGCCCAAGAATTAGTTTTGACAATAACATTCATTCTTTAACACATAGTAGCTTCGCATACAAAAACAGTTGGTGAAACGTACTGTAGTGAAACGGCTCTTGCGCGTGCACTATGTCCTTCGCTCCTAGGGTGCAGAAATAACACCCTTACTCTCGAGCAACCAGACGGAGACGTTAAGACGTAAACGTTACCTATTATTAGAGGGATTTAGCAACCCTTTTGTGAATATCATAACGGTGCCTACTGCCTAAAAATATTAACTTCGCCTATATTATAAAATTTCAAATTTAACGTTTAGCACGTGTAAATTTTTATAAAAACTTTGGAGTTTGAGCAACGCCTGAAGTCAATAAAGCGTAAATAACGCGTAGCACTGAGGAACGGGGCACGAGCCAGCCGCTTCAGGGGGTACCTGCCCCGCGTACGAACCCTTCGGGTCACGCTTGCCATATCCCTCCATCCGTCCCGCTTGTCTATCTGGAGTTGCCGAATTAGCTCTATTTTCTATTTATTGAAAGCATGAAATGATTTTTTAGAAGTCTGGTGCTCTTTGACTTATTTCGTCACTGCCTTTATAATATCGCAGGCAGAACTCTATGTCTGTGAAATGCAAACTAGTCAAGAGGCGGCTCCAATAATAGGTTAATAATCAACAACTATTTGGATGACGGGGTATGTTTGGTCTGGGTTCCATTTCGCCGAGCCCGACAGTTCCAATATTTACCTCATACATTCCGTGCAGAAGGGGTTCTGTGCCTAGGTGCTAACTCCTCCGGACAGCACCGAAACTAAAGTTAGCTCCTCTGTTTAATGATCGATGCCGAGCGGAGTCATGACATGAAAAATGCTCGAGTGGTGCCGGGGAGAAGACTACGGCAGAGTTCTACTTAAATCATGAACTACTTGTTGTGATGGAGCCATAGTTTTTATATATATATATATATATATATCTCAAATCGAGAGACTACGTAACAATGGCAGCTTCTGCATCGCCTCGGACGGCGATAGTGACAGGTTCTGCTCATCGGATGTAGGTGCCTATCTTAGTACGCTTTTCAATGTTTCAATTTACGGGCTAGACCATTAAATCCTTCTCTGCATTTACTGTAGACGTGACCTCATCCGCTGCCGTCGAGACTGTCGTCAAAGAGACAAGATTGGGTCCCTTGACTTTAATGGTTGCCAACGTGGACATCGCACTGATCGGGCCTCTCCTCTCCGTGACGGACGTTGACGTGGACAAATTCTTTGGCGTCAAAAGAGTGCACGCTGAAGGGAAGATGCTTGTTCAGGGACCGCCCTGCGGAGCAGCGGGCGTGGTCCTATTCAAGATTGTCGGAGCATCTTCTATCGTGGCTTTCAAGTCATTCCAGACGCTGGGTATTTATTCTGCCGTCTGGGTATGACCCAGGCGATGGCCATGGAATTGGCACCGCATGAGATAACAGTGAATTCATATGTGCCTGGGATTGTGGGCATGGCGATGTGGGATTATCTGGGGCGAGATGAGAGGCAGAGCGAAATGAGAGACCATCAAAGAGAATAGTAGTCAAACGATTGCATTACGGCTCACGAGTCTGATGTGGCAGGATTGGTAGGACGGTTGTTGGCGAGTACAGCTTCGGACCATGTTACAGGACAGACAATAGAGGTTGATGGAGGTATTATTTTTACCTAGGAAGACACCCACACAAATGAAATTAGGGTGACGAGAAGTGATATATGTTCAGTGAAATTTGTTATACACCCAAGCTGAGTTGTGTATCTGTGAAAGATATACCTTTCTACGGTCAGTATATGCACTTATTAATAGTGAGCCCATGAGTTTGGAGGGTTCCAGTCCGACCAACAGCCCTTCCGACTGAATGATGAGACTCTGTTTTTTGTTCAATCTTCGGGGGCTGAACCAAGGTGCGAAGTGCGTGTTGCACCAATCAGTGGCTTGATTCGTCGTGCCCGTGACGCGTTGCCAGTCCGTCAAAAGCGCGCACATTATGGTGATACCCTGGTGAGGATAACCCGAACCTTACGTGCCACGTATAGAATCACAGCATCTAGCGAACTGATAATAATCATTAATCTCTAGTACTCATACGATCTATGTTCTTCGAGGATATATCACAACAATGCAGTTACGCAAATAACACGACCTAATAGATCCACTGGTACAATAATAAACAACTCGCAAATCCAAATAACAAGCTCCCAAACAAATCAATCATCAAAAATCATCTTTTGTCCGCAAAATGACTTCGGTGCTGCGCGCTAATAGGCGAGAGGAACCCGTCGTCTCCCGCTCCGCTCATATGCGTACTAGGACCAGAGTACAGAGCATTCGGCTCTTCCGGTCGTTCAACAGGTGACCACCCGGCGACTGCGCCGCCAACGATAGACGGCACCATTGCTAGTGCGCCGATGGAGCTTCCTCGGCTTCGTGGAACGGGGACTGATAATGATAATGCTGAATTTGAACGTCTGTCCAATGGCGAAATGGACATAGAATTGCTTCTCGCTTCCTTCCATTGCTTATACATGGCCGCCGGCTTAAATTTGAGTTCATTGATACGACCACCGCGAAAGCGTTTGAGAAATAATAGTTCTCGTCGGACTTGTTCGATCGCGGGGTTCCATTCGTATGCCGGTGACTTATAGCCAATAACCGATCCACCGGGTGACTGTAACTCGAGATCTTCCTGGTATTTTCCACCATCAACGGCAGCCCGAGCAGATTTCCGTTTGAATGGCCACAAGAAGAGTACGACAAATACTAACTTGCCCCAGAGATATCGGAATACTAGACCGACGGGCTTGTAAATCGCGTAGGCGACGCTATCTGGAACGCATAGTCGTAGAAACGCACCCATAGGAATTGACACGAATCCAACAACAACAGAAACAGCCCACTCTACTCCATTGAGTCTGACGATGGAAAACGCATTGCCGCCGACGAACATGATGATGATCTGTCCACCGCACATGATACAGGCGATCATCATGAAAAAATAGTTCCGCGAGATGCCTTCGAAAATGTTGAGTTTGTTGTCGAGACGGCGGTTGACAAACATGTTGAAGAACTGCATCCACACAAACGCATTGAAGACAAGGGTGTCAAGCTGCTGGATGCCTCGAGTGTCATCCGCTGAATATCCCCAGATCTTGGGACCGGCAAAGTGCAGGACGAAGGTGGCGCCAAGCTGATACACTGCCTGTCCGATCATCATTTTCCACATTGTCACTGTGATCAGACCTTCTGACTTCTTTGATGGCGCCCGGTCGAGGAGCGAGCGAGTCGGTGGATCGGTGGCTAGAGCGAGAGCAGCGAAAGTGTCCATGATCAAGTTCACCCAGAGAAGCTGGACAGCGGTCATGACAGATTGGCCTTCTGATGACTGGACGGCTGACACAAAAGTGAGAATAACCGCGGTGATGTTGACCGTGACTTGGAACTATTCGACTTAGAATGAGTAGAGAAATACATACATATCGGGAATTACCTGCAAAAACTTTTTAACCGCATCATTAACCGCACGGCCCCACAACAGCGCCTTGACAATACTAGAGAAATTATCGTCCATGAGAATGATATCAGACGCTTCTTTGGCAACCTCTGTACCGGCAATACCCATAGAGAATCCGACATCAGCCATAGTTAGGGCGGGAGCATCGTTCGTACCATCACCCGTAACAGCGACAGTCTCGCCCATGCGCTTGAGTCTTTGCACGAGCAATCGCTTATCCTGCGGACTGGATCTCGCAAGAACTTGCAGTTTCGGAATCATGGCATCACGTTCCTTGGCATTCATTGCTCTGAATTCCGGTCCAGTCATCACAACTCCACCTGTGTAGATTCCGCAGTCAGTGGCGATGGCTTTGGCAGTGACGACGTTATCGCCAGTAACCATCCGAACAACGACTCCAGCGCGCTGGCAGTCCTTGACAGCGTCGGTCACTCCTTCGCGAAGAGGATCCATGATACCCACGAGGCCGACCCATCGCATGTCTTCAAAGACGTCAGCAAACTCCTTGGCTTGCGCAACGTCTTCCTCATTGACATCGATGCCCTGTGGAGGCCACGCGACAAAGTCGCGGTACGCCATGCCAATAGTACGGAGCGACTTTTCGGCATACGAATTGATGAGTTCCTCAATATATGACCTCCGATCCGGTGTGAGTTCCCGGAACGAAACACCCAATTCGTCCAAGACAATCTGATTCTTCTCGTCAACAGGGACGTCCTCGCTGGTAACAACACAAGTCCTTGCTTGCGCCAAAACGATCTCACTAGCACCTTTGACGAACAACCGATACTTCACGCCGCCACTCCCATCGGGCAAGGTGATAACAACACCCATACATTTCTTGCCGGAATCAAACGGAAACAACTGCGCGACGTTCACGTTGGACCGTTCAGACTCTAGCGGTCCCATGCCAAGATTGTTACGCGCGAAGTTGAGCATCGCGGTCTCCGTCTTCGAACCAACAAAGACTTCAGCGGAGGATTCGTCTTCGAAGGCCGTCGTGTTGGCGTAAATGCTCTGGAGTAGGAGTTGCTTTACACCGGATGGCAAGCGATGTCCGATGTCGTTGATTGGGATGACGTCGGGTGCCGATTTCTTCGTATAGATAGAGCCCTCAACGCTGGATTTGTCCGCGTTGACTGCGAAGTGAGTGTCGATTCCGACAGTACCTTCAACAACAGTCATTTTATTCTGAGTAAGGGTACCGGTCTTATCGGAGCAAATAGTGGTAGAATTTCCCATAGTTTCGCAGGACTTGAGTACACGCACGAGGTTGTTGTCTTTCAGCATCCGTTTAGTGGCAAACGCCAGTGCGAGTGTGACGGCAAGAGGAAGGCCCTCAGGGACAGCGACGGCAATAAGAGTGACAGAGGTAATGAGGTACTGCATGAACTGCTGGCCCTTCTGAGTCGATGTCTCGTGGTTGTTGGGCAACTCCCCGAGGAATCTGAACAAGAGGATGAAGAAGAGCAACACGGATGCACCGCCACCCCACTTGGCAATAACTTCAGCAATGACATTAAGCTTGGACTGCAAAGGCGTGACTTCATTTCCTTCGTCACTTCGAAGATCCATCATGGTCTTGCCGTGCGCGGAATTGGGGCCGACAGCGGTGACGAGAAAGGTGCCGAATCCTTCGAGGACTTTGGAACCGGAAAGAATGATCGCGTCGGCTTTCTCCAGTTCTTTGAAATTCCCCGACAAGCCGACTCTTTCGAGAGCGGCAACTGCATCTCGACCGGGGACTTTTTTGAGCGCGTTACTTTCACCGGTCGCAGCAGACTCGTCACAACGCACACCGTGACCTTGGATGAAAAGACCATCAACTGGGACCATATCACCAGGCTCGATTAACATGACGTCACCGACAAGAACATTGAAAACAGAAAGGTTGATGGTCTTGCCGGACCGGATGACCTTCACTTCACGATCATCCTTACGTTTGTTTAATTTGGCAAATTGAAGCTCTTTCTGCCAATCGTTGAGCGCGCCGACGGAGACGACAACAACGACGGCAACGAGAATGGCAACACCTTCGATCCTTCAAAAAGAGTTATTAAAACAATTTCACTCATGCACATCAAGAATCATACCAATCTACCTTCGGCATTGGATTGCCCTGCTTGTCGTACTCTGTCGGCGTGCCAAAAGTCGTGTACATTCCTAGAGCAAAAGTGATGACAGCAGCAATAGACAGCAGAATCAACATCTTGTCAGACAGGGCAATCAACATCAATTTCCAAAGAGGGGTGGAGCTCTTGTCTGGCAGCACGTTCTTGTCATAAACTGTTTCTCGAGCACTAAAGTCCTCTTCGACAGATAGACCAGACTGCAGATCTGTGTTTAACTTCGTAGCGATACCGTCGATGCCGCCGAGTTCCTGCATGACGTAGAGCGACTGGCTCTCGTGGTTTATCAAGCCAAGCTGCTTAGGCGAAACTCCAAAGAGAGTGTTGTCTAGCAGACCAGGCTCTTCTTCCTCCAGTGCCTGCTTGAGAGCCTCCACAGGTGAGATTGTTGGCTGCGACGAGATGTCGGACACGGCCGATTTCCGCCGCTGCGACGGCGGACTATCTGGCGAGAGGCGCTCTGTGGGCATAGGCTCTAGAATCGGAGTGGCAGGGGGAGACGGTTGGGCGGATACCTGGTGATGTTAACGATGAGAGTATGGTAACGACAGAAACTCAAAACGTACAGAAGTATCTATCCGTATGGAAGGTGGTGTCGCCCGAGTCATAGTTTGTCATATGTATTCTATACAACAGCGGGCTGAATGGTAACCTTTATAGTAAACAAATCACGGCGCGTTGTCGGCAACGAGGAGATGTCTGTCGACAATTGGCATACACAGCAAAACCAAGTATGTGCAATACCAGATGAAGGCACCTTGGTTAGTATTCGCGAAAGTGGCACCTGCGAGGCGGAGTATGGCGGAAAGGGACCAGAGCAGGCGCAGCGAAGCTTGTGTCACACACAGCCGTAACTCCAGAGCTGTTGCTCAGCGGCGGACAGTGAACCCTCGCTAAAGGAAGACGAGAGCACGCGGTAATTGACCGAGCAAAGACTCGACTCCGATGGTAGTCGATGCAGACGAGAAATTGTGTGCTGAGTAGCGGTGCGTGAGGAAGTCGTGGATGGACGACGTGGGGCGGCACAGCAGTGATAAATAATAAATAATTGGGCGCCCGCTTGGACTGTCGGGGCCCACCCACTATTGTTTCTACAGCACCTGCTGATGTGCACCATTTAACTACTACATAACTACGACGCTCTCTTGGCATAGTCCAGACAGCTTCGCTTGGCTGTAGATGCGCTGATATCCCGCGAAAATAATAGTGCTGTACACACACACACACAGATTCCCTTCGGAACGTTGCTCAGTCTGGCTAGCGCAGTCGAGCTTAATTGCCCCTGTCTCCTTCCATCTCGTGCTCGTCCGCATTCGACACTTTCGACACCCACACATTCGCAATCGCCTGCTGGAAATTGTAGCATCCTGTCCAGCACAATCGCGTTGATTACTGGCGGACAGTAGACACGACAATTTGCCAAACTAAAAGGTGCCGTTCAATGCGCGCCATCCTTACCGCATTCGGCTTGGCAATTGGGGCAGTGCAAATTCCCCTGCATAGTGGCATTGAAATGTACATTTATGCCTCATAGCTCTAGCCACGGTCCAGGGAAAATCACGGCAGCCGTAGCGCAGGCCGGACCCTTAAACGACAGGTTTTAGCTGAGATCTTCGTATGAACAAGTCTACGAATTTAAGTATGGTAGCGCGATTCTCTGACCAATGAGATAGATAAACACCTCGGCCAACTCGGCGGCAGTTTTGCACAGCCACCCTATGATTAATTCATTTTATACCGTCAGTAGTCGATATCTCCGAATCTTTATCAAATCCCTTCGATTATCTTGATTGACAAATTATCGACGCATGCCTAGCAAAAACTCACAAAACACGCAATATTGCGAACATTAAGCAGAGCATTTGGGAGATTTGGGCCCCAAACAGGAGCTTCCAATCCACATGGGACTTGGACTGTACAGATGCTTTGCTGCTACTGTTCAGCGGGGCTGGGACCCAACGTGGCAGCATCCCGAGATCTTGCAGGAATGATCAAGGTCGGTAACTGCATTTGCGGAGGCAGAGGAGATCCTCGCAGGTTACTACTGGCGCTGCATTTAATCATTTTCTGCTCACGCTTTCTGAGGCTAATAAATACCCATCTGTGACACAATCTGGCTCCCAACTTCCTGGTTTTCGGCGCGACGGCATAATCTGGCGTCTCCAACAATGCTGACTATACACTGTCATGTAAGCACACACGGGCATGGTGAGGAAGTTCATTTCTAAAATACGCAAGGATGACATATTACGGAAGTTGCAATATTCGCCACACGACTCGTCACTGGCTTTTAAGAGACTACAAAAGTCTGCGCATTCGCGAATTTGGGCAGGTAACTCCCGTACGATGCCACTGACGAGGAACATGGTTTCCGCAGGCATCCTCTCAGCTCTGCGGTTGAGCGGGTCAAGAATGCAGTGTATCCACATGCGTCGACGATCGCCCAGTCAACGTATGGACATTTGAAGTCATCTGCTTCCGGCTGGAAAATGATGGCAAGATATCGACTTACTAGATGCTTCATACCACATCGCAGCAATCTCTTATCGTAAATATGCATTACAGCGCTATCTTATACGGTTTCTTGCGCTTGTCTCTCACTTTCCCTGATCTCTTCGCAAATTTCGGCTTTGGCCTTGTTTTGATATTGTAGAATTTCCAGTTCCGCATATCGTTATTCTTGAATGGTGTCGTTCTGACAGGTGCTGATTGTCGCCTTTCCGTCTGCTGTTTGAGGATCAATCGCCTCTTCTTGCTCGACTTCTTGCGCTTCGTGGCGGTTGTCGGCGATGGGATATGTATCACGCGCCATGGCATCTGCATCCCGGGCTATTCCGACATCAATTTAATTCGAATTTAGGCATGACTCCAGACTTACCCATGGTACCGTAGATTGTGCAATGATATCTTCACCAGTTACGGCGCAGGATTGTATTCGCTGGATACGTGCTTCATCCCTGTAGATGCCTGTAAATTGACAATTTCTTATATTTGCAATTGTATGAACAGATGCTACATACTTGTCGTTGACGAAGTAATACTCATCGGGACGTTTTTGGCTGACAACTAACGGCGCGACTGGTGCTGCTTGCGCAAAGTCGGGCCCTTCTATTGCGGCGTCTTCGATCCTAACGATCTTTGTCGCTGTCGAGAATAAACTGAATTCAAATTCGTCTAAATGTGCGATTAGACAGGAATCTCGTATAAACATTACCTAACAATACCGTACCGCCAGGTGTGTCCGCGTCCGTAGCAATGCTTGCTTGATTCTCTTCGAACTCAAGAATGAGATTAGAGTACGGCTGCCCATCTCCTGCCGTTGAGTTCTCTTCTATTTCGCCAGTAGATTTTTCTTCTTCTGAATCGAATAGCCCTGCTCGTGAAACACTATAGCAACAGTCAGCGCATTTGTACGAGATTGCAGTAGAATGTAAAGAGGACCGACATGACAGTGTTTCCGGAATTGGGTGGCCGTGCAAGTCTATCTTTTGCCATTTTGAACCGCTGAGAATGCGGAAAGAGCTAAAGGCAATCTGCTCGTAGTTTTGTGCGTAGTGTATGCTAAATAAATTGGCGCCATGAAACTCCCAACCACCGGCATCGCCCAGCACCTTGATCTGTAAATTTAATTCTTTCAATCCCCATTACCGAGCTAGCAGTCTAGCGGATGCCATGAATGCCTACAGATCCCGGTATATGACATGGCCAGCACTTACTCCGAGTGTCCTTCACCGAAAATGCGTCTCCCAAAGCGGAATCTAATCGTTGTAATAGGAACAACCGGTGTTGGTAAGTCAAAGGTACGGCTCTCCTCATCGTCAGGAAACAACTCAGATGCTAACGAACTGCAAGCTGAGCGTCGCCCTTGCGCGTGTACTCAACGGCGAAGTCATAAACGGAGATTCAATGCAAATGTATCGTGGCCTGGACACTATAACAAACAAACACCCAATTGCCGAGCGATACAGCATTCCACATCATTTACTCGGTCATATAACTGACCGCTTGTCCGAGTACGGTCTCCCGCAATTCGAACGCGAGGCAGCAAAGGTGGTGGATGACATCCATAGAAGCGCAAAAGTCCCGATTTTGGTCGGTGGAACACATTATTATATTCAATCGTTTTTGATACGAAACATGACTGTCGCGAGTTCGGAGCCGAGAGATCTGACGGAAGAAGAAGTAAAGTTTTTGGACGAATGTGATACTAGCGCATTATTTGCCAAACTGAAGGGGGTTGATCCGCTTATTGCGTCTAAGTTTCATCCGCGGGACCGCAGGAAGTTGAGGAGGGCATTGGAGATTTGTTGGACCACTGGTAGGAAAGCCAGTCAGATTTATGCTGACCAGAAGCAGCATGATCAGAACCAGGAAGTCGACATTGCGCGGTACCGGACGCTTGTATTTTGGGTGTGGTGTAAGCCTGAAGCACTGAACCTGAGGCTGCACTCTCGGGTTGATGATATGATGAACAAGGGAAAGTTACTGGATGAAGTGCAAGAGATGAGCAAGTTGTATCTCAATCTTGACCCTTTGCCGGATATAGATCGAGGTATATGGCAGGCTATTGGATTCAAAGAATTTCTACCGTACATCGAGAGTGGGAAAGACGAAGATCGTGAGAAGGGATTGCAAGATATGAAACGCGCAACGGTGAAGTATGCTACCACACAGGTTCGGTGGATCAGACGGAAATGGCTGGTTGCCGCAGCCGAAGCTGGCAATGACGTTACAACTGTACTGCTAGACGCTTCGGATCTGTCAAAGTGGGATGAGAAAGTTGAACAACCAGCTATTGAGATCGCGAAAGAGTTCTTGAGCGGACAAGAGATCCCTAGGTCACTGCGGGTGCCTGATGGTTTAGAAGACATGGTCCAACCAGCCCAGGAGAAAGACAACAGCTCCACACCGGACAATTGGAGACATTATGCCTGCGATATCTGCATAGGCGATGGGGAAAAGTTCGTGTGCGTTGGAGAAGAAAGATGGAAGGTGCACTTGCGAAGCAGGCGGCATCGACAGACTTTGAAGCACATAAATGAGAGAGCAGCTTTTGAGCGATGGAAGGCTAGTCGGGACTAAACTAGACGAGCAATCTAATTGACGCAGTTGTAAATATTGTATAGTACATGTGTAATATTTAACATATCAAATATCGCTATCGTACAAGTCCAAGATCTATATACATTACTTTTCTTTCTTTCTGCGTCGTTTCGTCGCGGCAGTTGCTACTACACCAGAATCATGTTTTTCTCCAGCCTGTACCCCAGTCTGACCTGTAGCCTTCTGCAATCCATGAAGCTGTGGCTGCTGAGCCTGCGCCCCCTCCTTTTTAGGCATATCCAGATACTCCTGCTCAATCTCAAACTGTCTCGCATTTGCCAACGCTCGCGCCATCATCTGCTCCTGTACGCGCTCCTTTGCGTTCTCTTCGTCCTCCTGAGTATTCGGATAGTACGAATACCCCAAAGTCGGCGCAAACTTTGGCAACTTATCTGCCGCCAAGACAAGCGCTTCCCGCAATCCGCGTATGCCAGCCAACATCCGCGACGAAACAATAGAATACACTGACGGCGCCATGTAAATATTCTCATTAATCACGAAATACGTTGCGAGCGGTACAGCCTCGTTAGGAGAAATTCTGTTTTGCTTGCGAATGATCCACAGTGCGGACGCCGGCTGGGCCATCGCGATCGCGAATTCGATGCCGCGCATAGTCGAGAGTGCTTGCACGACTTCTTGGGGCTGCAGGACTGGTGCGTTGAATTGGGATTGCATTTTGAGGACTTGGTTGTTGCTTGACCGGTCATAGAATGGCGATTGGGCAAAGTATTCCAGGACTGGACGGCCGTTAGTATTTCCGACCAAGCAAATGCATACTATATTCAGATATCCGTACCATTATCTGTTCGGAGACCAAACATCTGTATCCATTCCGGAGCTCGCCATTGCAGCTCGTCGACAGCGGGCTGCTCCGACATGTTCTCCAGCCTCTGTCGTTACCAATTAGTGGCCCAGATTTCTCAGAAATTTGTGAACTTAAATTTTGATATTAACTTCCTGTCAGATCTCCGCGATCAAGTAATATGATATTCTACGATGCCGATTTCATCAAAAGCATGTCGCAAGTCGAGAAGGCTAGGGTTAGTCCGGGGTTAGGGCTGATTATATTCACGAAGATAGGGCTTCGGCTCTCACCACTTTGTTGAAGCTTGCCCTGAGCTCACAATCCATATCCTGATTCAGGACTAAACAAATGAAAAATAACAGTAATAGATTCTTATATTTCTCTTGTCCTACCATAGAACATGATCATTCAGTGATTTCAGTCACTCATTTAACAGATATTATAACTTTAAACTTATAGCAAACCTACAACCGAAACGCCCAACAAGAAGGAGGCACCATGCAGACGCCATCAATCCCAGAGCACCACCGTAAACATTTCACAATATTGTTACCATTCAATTAAATTAGTACTTCGGCTTGTCGAATTGCCTGACCACTTCGGTGGAAGTGCCGTGCTGACCATCGAAAAGACCACGGAGAAGGTGCACTCTACATTGTGCTGGAAGTATCAGGGATATCTCTCGTAGATCCAGCACCGGAGTAGTCGTCGTAGTCAGAGGTGTAGGCTTCGGCAGTGGCGCGACTGGTAGAACTGGGATTAGTCGGACCGGAGCTCCCGCGAGCGTCGAACCGGCTCTCTAAGCCAGACTGCCCGCTTTGGTTAGACTTCGACATTCCAATGTTGTGGCCGGTGTCGTCGCGAGACTTACCGCTAGATTGAAGCATACTAGCATCAGTTGCGGCACCGCTACCAAGTCCTGCAGCAACGTTCGCAGACCCCGGGGATCTAGTTGCACTCGCGTCAGTCCCCGAGACTCGCTCCCCACTATCGGGAGCTTGTGCTGTTGGCGTGCTGGGTGCGTTAGCAATGTCAACATTCTGAGCGGCCGTCTCTCTAGATCGACGAGATATATCAACGGGAACAGTGAACTCCTTTGATGGCGCGGCAGTGCCGATGCTGAAGACCTTGGACTTCCATCTATCGCCCTCAGCTGCCATTTTCTTGAACATGGTAGCCTTAGTGCTGGTATAGCCAGAAGGAAGAACAATCTCTTTGAGAATAGTATCATCACGGGTCATCGCTATCTTAACCTTGCCTTTTTTGGTGCCCTTAGCCTCCATATCGCGCTTATTCTCCTTCTGACGAAGTATCTCGGACTTGGCAGCGTCCACGTACATCTGGAAAGTGGACGGCGCCTTTTCGACATCGGGGTTTTGTCTCATATCGGCTGCGATGCGCTTCTTGTCGAGGTGGATCTTATACGCAGTCTCGTCGAGCTGGTCGAAGGTTTCGAGGATCTGTTTCTGAAGAACCTTTTTGAGCCCTGGCTTGGCAACAGCGATGAGCAACGGTCGGAATAGATTAAACAGAAGCCTACAGACCTGTTAGCAAGATTTACATTCATTATGAAGGAAGCATACTTGTGATTCGACTTCTTCAACTTGACTTCCAAATCCTTGATCTTAACCTCAACGTTATCAACATTGAAGAACGATTTGCGGTTCTTTGAATCGGCACTGGAAAGATGCATTTTAATGGTAATGCCCTCCCTGCCAAGGAAGAAATCCGCGATCCCAGTGTCCCTGATCGAAGGGAAGCCGGCTTTCTTGTGGACATAATAGCACGCGTCTTTAAGATCACACTGGATGCCAGAAACATTGACGGTGAACTTGTAGTGCTTCCCTTTCGAGATCGCCTTGCGGCCCCAGCGAAAGAACGAGTGGTCCTGGATATCGACGAGGTTCGGGAAAAAATTGCTGGATTCGATGACCAAGTTCTCGACTACTACGTCAAGATCAGGACCTGTGTATTCGACGCGAGGAAGAGGTACGTAGCGCGTCTTCTCGAAGAGCTCTGGTAGAATGACATCTGTGATGTCCTTCACAAGGTGCTTTTTAAAGACAACTTCGCCATTCTCGTCAGTGCCGAGGTTGGTGAACAAAGTGGTTAGGGAATCGCCGAACTGCTTATTGAGAGGATCGACTTGAAACTGGTTGATGAGATAATTGAACTCATACTGGAATTGGTAGGGGTAATCACTATAACGGTTAGTGAAAATATCGTTTCCACGGTTGTAGATCTGGTTGAATTCATCATTCGCCGGGTCGCTGACGATGTACCCCTGCTGCTGGAGTACTTTTCGAACGTAGGCGTCCAAGTCACGGAACCATCCTTTGAGCACTGGATCATTGTCGGCGTCGACATAGAGATCATTGAAAGTGTCAAGAAGATCGTCCAAAGACGTGTTGTTGGCAAATCGCTCAATCAAGATCTACACTAATTAGCACGTAACTTCGTAGGATTAGAATACACTCAATTGACACTAGCCTTCAAGTGGTTCTGAGCAAGCTGTAGATGATCGTTCTCGCTGATCTTTTTGACCTTACTCTGAGACTGGTCGGCAGCAGTTCCGACGCGTCCCTTGTAAGTCTCGGCGAGATCGAGAAGGGAGTCGATCGCGTTCTGGTAGTCAGAATGGCCCTGGATCTCGACAACCATTTTCTTAAGACGGAACAAAACCTGATCACGACGCTCCTTGGAGACTTTCTTGTTCAGATAATCTTTAGCCCGATTGACACGCTGGTTCTTGGCCTCTTTAGCCTTGTCGATATCTTCCGCGTGCTCCTCGCGGGCTTGGCGCAATTGGTCGCGATTGAGGTCCTCCTTCTTGAGGGCACCGCGTGCTTGGTCAAGCTTGCCGTAATCGGGGGCCTGGTGCCATGTATCGTCGGCAGCTGGCTCGTCGATCTTGGCGATTTGATCCCCGCTGGGTCGAATTTTCTCAGCGGCACCGGTCCCAACATCAGCAGCCATATCGCGAAGAAGAGTGATGCCATCGCTCACTAATTATGTTAACATCAAAGCATATGCAAATATTGACAATGCGATTTGAAATGAACGTACACAGCTTTCGGAACTGGCCGTTGGTAATGATCAAAGTCCCAAGATCCCTCAATCCCTTAATAACGTCGTGATCGTACAACGTGGCACTATCCTTCTCCACATCACCAGTGCTGGTAGTCGTGAGCCCAGGTTCATGTCCCTCGATCTTGGTGGAATGCCAAAGAAACTCCTGGAAGAGGTCGTCGTAATTCTTAGTCAGGACCAGTATCTTTGCATTTTCAACGACTTTAACGAAGTCATTGAGTAGCAAGCGGCCCTCTTCGGAGAGCCTTCGGTTCCATGTCGAATCCGGGTTCATAACATCAGTCGCGAGGAACGAATTGAGCGCGACATCTACCTGATTGTTCGTGGGCATCTTCCCGAGCTTGATGGCTATACAGAGTCAGTGATCTGCCATTGTCACAATAACGAGTGCGGGCAAGGCAACCTTGGTATATGCCGTAGAGCTGAATTTTACGCTCAATGCCATGTTCTCGCCTGCTATAGCTGGTAGGTCTGGCGGCGGCGGGGTTCGTAGCCATTATGAATTGTATAGTCGGCAGTACTGACCTGCGTCCGGAGTGACGACGGACATAGTCTTATATGTTCCAAGCTTATCGACTAAGCAGATGTCAATACGGTGACGTAGGAAGCGGACACGCGATCGGCAGCATCGACGATCTGGAAATTCTCGGTTTGTATAATGACGGCAACTTGGCTCGATCGCACTCTAATCGTCGTCGAGTCAATGGCTCTGCCGAGCGATGGCGGCGTCGATCACTAAACCTTAACGACCCTGACCACGAGGCCCATCACGTGCAAATTAAAGATCGACAAGCAGAATTACTGCTTAACTGAATGTAAAGTGTATTACAGTCAATTATAGTCCTGCTTCGCTGACTGGATGCAATCGTCATTGTTTGATAGTTGGAGCGCGACTGCAAAGCTTCAGCACCCGCAACATCTTGAGTCAAGACGACGCAGCGCAGGTAAACAGACACGGCAGTGTAACATCTGCTGAATAGGGCTGTTGGCGGATGGCGGATTCTATCCGGCAAATTATTCGCCTCGAATAAATATCCGCCGCATTTAAGTTGGCGGATATGGACGTCGAGTAAATATCCGCCAGGTCCCAAATTGGCGGATAAGGTGGATATTTTCCTAATTAGGAAAGATCGATGTGGAGTATTTAGTTTCAGGTCCAAGGTTCACAGTATTGTAGGCAAGAAGTGTATATTGCGGGAAAGCTTAGAGTTCCGAGAGGATATATTATATGGCAATGTCCTAGCTATGGATTTCGAGGGCTGTATTCGAGATTTGAAAAAAACTGGATTATTTCCAGGGAATTTAGAACTAAATGTGCGGCTCAGACAGAACATTTCACATTCTTGTCGACGCGCTTGCGGAATGCAGAATGTTGATGCCGGTACGCGTGTGCTGACAAGTACATTGTCTATGTAATCCTGATATTTTATTATTTACTTTAATGTGAGAGAGTCGTATTAACGGACACGGCCAAATAACGTTTAGCGCTAACTTATCAAAGGCAATCCTCTAACCTAATTAGGCTAGTACAATCATTTAGATTTATCAGATCAAGGCAGATAGGAAGGCGGATTTATTCGACAAGACGGCGGATGAGGATCCGACAAACTTGAAATGGCGGATGGCGAATGAGGGATGTAAATCCGCCAACTTGCGATGGCGGATGGCGGATGGCGGATGGCGGATGGCGGATACGGTCAATTTAGGCGGATATCCGCATCCGTCACAGCCCTACAGTACTGAACAGTGAACTGGCCGTCAGAGCATAGAGAACACTAAGATCTCGAAGTAAAATGCCACACAGGGTATCAGTGACGAGTAACTGCGTTTGGCTCCTGAATAAATCTAGAATCGTGACAACAATACCCCTGAAATCCTGCGGGTAACTGTTACCCAGCTACACTGCGATTTTCCATTTAGAAGTTGCGATGCATGTCCTCGTAACTATAAGTAATTGGTAATTGATATATTTTGATAAACGTGCAAACGGACTAGGCCGCAACTGGGATGAATATTATGGATATATACACAAATCGTATTCGACGATCGGATTTTATTCTCGGTTTATGTTCCTATTATGAAAAGAGAAATGGTATTATCGTCCAGCCCCAGTCTCCCATACTGTGCGCCTAATTTTAATGCCCTTGTTCAAAAAGTGTGATCACCATAACAACAAATTCACAAAATCAAGACTGGATTTTTCTTTCCCGGAGCCACAATAATACAACAGCAAGATGCAGAGATAATCAGATTCACATGACTGTAAACAGTCCACAACTGGTGCTGAGCAACAGTTTTTTGAGGTACTCCTTGTAGCTAAGGGCATATAATTGTGTGATCGCATTTTTTGTAACTTGTTGTACAGTGACAGGAAGTTGAATTGGACTTCCATGTCCTTCTGCCATTATTAACATGTCCTGGATCGGCCGACGGCAGCGGCATCCGGCATCACAGTCCATAGGCCCACTTTCTGTCCATTCATAGTGAATGCCAGTGGCAGATCCTAGGTCAATCAATATTGTTAGTGTGGTCACAGGCAATACCACTGAAATGTGGCCTCTCTACACAGGGCTACCTTTCCAGGAACCGAGTTCACCCAAGTCTGATCACGAACCTGCAAGGGTATCCCGGCATCAACTGCAGTCACTCTACAGGATAGCTACATTGGCAGCAGCAACCTGTTCGTCAATATTGAAATCCGGGCTCACAGCGCGTGGTGCGGGCATACGATACTCACGCCTTTCAACAAGCGTTATGAAAATTGATACACGTACTACATCCGTCAGCCCGATCAACCACCTTTCTGCACCGACGTTCCAACTTCCTCAGTCTTTGAAACCCCAACGTCAAACTGTGGTTCCAGTCATATTTGTTGACAAAGTAAAAGCAAGTCATTATTAGGAGACTTGGACGATTGGCTCCGACATCCCTTAAAATCACTTCGCGAATTTCCAGCTGGGTCTACTCCTTGATCACGAGCTTAATATTGAATGCGGGGCCAGCCTAAATACATAACGGTTTACACAATGAGAAGCAAATCAGTGTCGATATATCAATGGAGTACAATCCTCTTATCGTCACCAACTTTCCGTCAAACCAACGAATAGTCATTCTCCCAACAAATTGTCCCCCCCGGCTCCTTCCTTAATGAAATTAGAGCGACTGTTTACAGAGATTGAACGGAATCACATCAAACTTTCTATGGTTTTCATGGTGCTCCAAAAAGAAACCGCGGCTTCAAATAATGAATTGAATTTGGGCAAGGGTTCTTCGAGGTTGTGCAAAGATTGTGCAAAGTCGTCTGGGAGTTGTGGGTTGTGTGTAAAGAGCTGCACTACCATGCGGTAAGGAAGGTTGCGCTCGCCATTCTTCATATGATCTGTCCGCCAAGACTAATCCCCGACGCCATTACACTATATTATATAGATCAGCTTCTATTCTATTAGTCATAACTATTACGTTACTCCATTATTGCATACAGCAAACGGAATGACGTCGACAAATACTCAGAGTGGTACTGGCTTCTGGAGCACTATAAAGAAGTACGGACAACAGGCTGTCCCGCTATTCGGAGATACAGACGGAGACACGGAGGAGGAGACTCAGGTGCACAAGGTGCTTGTGAAGTACTATCAACAGACATACGGCTATGTCCCGACGTTTCTAGGCGGCACAGGAGAGGCGCCCCCTATGAAGGCACGGAGTACAAACAGACGGCAGGCACTGGCACCGGTCGAGCTCCATCATCCGACTATTGTGAAGACGTCGCCGGTTGTGAGTAATCCCTCTCAAGGCGGACATGAAGTTCGTGAGAGCGCCAGACTGCGGAACCCGTCGCCACGATCAACGTCAAAACCATCGTTGCAAGATATATATCAGCGGTCACATCAACAGCATCAACAGCTTTATCCGCCATCGGCACGGAGTACGCCTGATTATACTATGCCCGGAGCATACACTCCTAGCGTGCACTCGTCGACTCCGTCATCGTCGTTTCCTTCTGGATACAGTGGGAGCAATCCCGGCCTGAGGAGCAGTTTCGATACGGTCGACTCAGGGCGGAGTAGTGGCGAGTCACGAGTACGCGAGAAACTCCGGCGCCGGCCAGCGAGTCCGACCAGCAGTGTGAGTGTACAAAGCTCTATTTCATCTGCGAGCCGCATCAGTGGAGGTGGAATATCGGCATCGATGTCGACAATTACAAGTTCGGATGGGGCGATGAGGAATCATCAAATGCAACAGCAGCAGTATTTTGAACGACAGCAGAAGCATAGAGGATATTGAGAGTGTATATTATAAGCACTAAGGGGTTGATTGTAATGTACGGCGTTCTGGAGTAGTTATTTTGGGATTCGGTTCGCTGCCTGGCGAGAATAGGGACATATTTATTCAAGATGAGTGAACTGGCATCACAAAGGGGTCCATGTTCGTCATTGGTCGTAGATATTTCATTCCCCTATTACCTCGAGTCTGGACGAGACATCGGTCAGAGCCTTTCATGTGGACTCGTCGGGTCTTACCCGTTGTGTCTCGATTAGTGTTCTTAAACTCTGATTCAAAACTGATGAGCAGCATTAATTCAGAGCTATAAATCTGGAATACTGCGTATCGTTACAGGAGATGATGACGCCAACTCAAAACTGTAATGAGAAGCCACGCAAGCGCCGCGTCTGTGCCGAACGTCCGATTAATTTGGTGCCGTACATAATGAGACTGAACACGATTGAGTGGGTACATTCATGTACAATCAATACCAATATAGTGGCTTCCAATGGAGTTGCTCCGCTATTACAAAAACATCGTCAATCGTGGCGATGTACAGGCAATTCTTAATTTCTTAGTCAAATTTAAGCCCAAGTTTGACGTGAGCGCTTACTGTATTGTCGCGCAAGTGAAACCGCGTACGAATGTCGTCAAATCATTATTACAATCCAAATTCCTCTCATTCGCAGTCCGTCTCGGCATCGCCAGTGCGCCCTTCGTCCGCCAATATGCCGTCCACATCGACTCGCGGCACACTATTGTTCGCCAAGTCGAAGGTCTACGTTCACCCAACATCGTCAGCAAAAGACAATATCCCCGGCTTCATCGCGCTTGTCCGGCCGCCCGGTGGCGCCGACAAGGACATTTTGCTCGCATGGGTGCCAGAGTCTCAAATGCGATCTGATGAGGTCTCCGCTTACACGAAGGTCGACCTCAATATGGACGACGGTCTCCACGCCTCTCTTGAAGTCCTCGTGCCAATGCCGTCATTGACCTTGATATCTTCTTACGCATTCGCCGTCCCTCTCCACCGTGTATACTCTATCATGCTCCGTCCCCCTTCGCTCGGCTGGTGGTGGGGGTCCGTCATCATTCATACTCGTTCAGAGGACGTTATCCCGGCACTCTTCTTCCACGACGCTGAGAGCCAGAGTACCATAATGCAGCAGAAAATGCGAAACAGGAAATTCACTCCCCAGGACGGCGACCTCTTCTGGGGAGGCGACCAGTTCATGAAGTACCTGCGAAAATACACGATTGTTGAGAGATCGACTTTCGAACAGCGATTATATCTCATCAACCCTGATCCCGACGACCTTCTCTCGTTTTCACCGCCGCACGCACGGGTCGAAACAGTTAACAACGAATCACTATCGAAGATTATCAAGGACGCGCGATGGAATGTCTTGGAGCGGCTAGCCAGGGTCACTCGGTTCTCGCGCCGAGCGGCACATGAAGTCATCGGCAATTCTCCACCAGCTGTGAGGGCAATGTTGAATGTTCCAGAGGTCAGGCAACTCGGTGATGATTTTGACAGTGCGCGAGTGTACCTTGCCAAATGGGCCATGTCAATCTCAGAGGAAGCGGAGCGGAATAAGACAAAAATAGTATGGACCGACGTCGTAGGGGATCATATTGGTTCTATGGCCGGTGACATATTATCTGTCGACGATAGAGTCGAGCGGAGGAATGAGGTGTCTAGAGATGAGTGGAAGGCGTTCTTTGATGCGTCAGGTAGATTACGCGTTACTGTTAGTGAAGTCAAGGAGCGCGTCTTCCATGGGGTAAGTCATCACAATTTCGTATTACAAGATCATATGCTAACCCGGTTAGGGGCTGTCGCGTGACATTCGAAGTGAAGCTTGGCTATTCCTGCTAGGTGTCTATCCTTGGGACAGTTCACAACTAGAGCGGCAATCTATAATGGCGGCAAAGCGTGACGAATATTTCCGACTAAAACGGCAATGGTGGGATGACATTGACCGGCAGGAGATTGATACCCTGTGGAAGGACCAGCGAAATCGAATTGAGAAGGACGTGCATAGGACAGATCGGAATATCCCACTATTTGCTGGTGAAGATACTCCGCACCCTGATCCAGATTCACCGTTTGCGAACATCGGCACAAACGTCCACTTGGAGCAGTTGAAAGACATGCTGATCACATATAATGAGTACAACAAGTCGCTGGGATATGTACAGGGAATGAGCGATCTGTTATCACCTATATACGCTGTCGTCCAGGATGATGCTGTGGCGTTCTGGGCCTTTGTAGGTTTTATGAATCGTATGCAACGAAATTTCTTGCGCGATCAGTCAGGAATGCATAGGCAATTGCTGGCTCTAGACAATCTCGTGCAGCTCATGGAACCCCAGCTGTACACACATTTGGAGAAAGCAGATTCGACAAATTTCTTCTTTATGTTCCGAATGCTACTAGTTTGGTTCAAGCGGGAGTTCAAATGGGTTGGCGTTCTTCGGCTCTGGGAGGTTTTGTGGACAGATTATCTCAGCAGCCAATTTGTCATTTTTGTCGGGCTCGCTATTCTCGACAAACATAAAGAAGTCATCATGGAGCACCTCGAGCATTTCGATGAGGTACTAAAGTACATGAACGAGCTTTCCAAAACGATTGACCTAGAAGATACACTTACTCGTGCCGAAGTCCTCTTTTATAGGTTTCAGCGGACAGTCGACGCGATTGATAGAAAAAACAAGGAGCCGTCAAATTCAGCTTCATTCCCAACAACCCCTCTCACCCCTCATCCGAGTATGAATGGGCAGGCGGGTCTTGGTTTGCCCGACAAGACGCTGCCGCTTAAGCCTGAGGCTGGAAAGGTTATTATCAGCGATGTGCTCCGAGAATTGCTCTCAAAAGAGATTATAGTAGTGAATGATACGATTCCAATGGAAGGCTATGAGTCATGAATTCCATTTTGTTACTGTCGGGCTTCTTATGGTTTCTTTGCGGTTATTGTGTTTCGATATGGAGTTAGTATCGGTCGGATTGATTGGTTCTGTTTACACTTTGTACAGGTGATGTTTGAAATTCATTTTGCTCGCTTGCTTGTGAGATGGCATCATTTAATATATGATTTTTATATAGTTTGCAGATTCTTTGTTGTTTGTCCGTTCTCATCGATCTATGTACAAACTATTAATGCTACAATGTCCAACTACAACTTGCAGACGTTCGTTTCGTCCCATCCTTTTTTAGACAACAACCCACCAACTTTTTCTTTATCATCCGTTACATAGTCGTGTTGTCCGATCGGCGTAGACACAGTTGTAACATCAGCTCGTTTTCCCGCAACATATTCAACATACGCTTCAGGTCCGCATACAATCGCATACACAGGCTTGGACGGCATCTTGCCTCGATATTTCTTAACCTGGGCATCTTGCAGCTCAACAGCGGACGCATACTGCTGTATGTCCGAAGCCTCCGCTTCAGCCTTCTTGTATTTGCGCCACCTTGCTTCGTCGCTTTCTGTCCACGGTTTTGGAATATGTTTCGCTTTAAGGCCAGTTCCTTCGGTGTCAATGTGGTAATGCACTTCTGCGCGTCCGGTTTTCTGGAGGAAATACAAAAACCGAGCAAACGCGATATCTTTCCTATCTCGAACGGAGTAGTGCAGGATCATCTTTCCTGGAATCGGGTTCTTGGAAAGCAATAGCTGCAATGCAGGCGCGATACCTGTACCTCCAGCAAAAAAAACGATATCTCTTGCCTCGGGGCGCAGTTCCGGTGGCATTTTTGATGGATTGTCAAGCATCGGTCGACGCATTAATGGTGTATCCTCCGCTTTGTGTTCTTTGTATCTGCGCTTGAGATTCGTTATCGAACGAGGCTGGACTGAGGTAGATAATTCGACCTGCTTATGCGGTCCACGTAGCTGAATCCGAGATCCGACAGGTCTGGAATATAACCACCGTGAAACCTCTCCATCGCCGTACTTCCGCACAAGAAGAACGAGCTTAGCCTCATCTACCTCATTATCCCCAACCATCCGCAGCAAAGCTGTCCGCTCCAACTCCATCTTCTTGACCTCGTTCTTGTTCTTCTCATCTTTTTTCTCCTCCTCGCCAACCGGTTTGAGCCCCAGCACGTAATATACAGGCAGCGGGGTATATTTCCGTGCGATCTGCAAATCAGGTTGCTTAACCTCAACAGACCACACCCTGCTGCCGTCCCAGTAACCCGCAATCCCCGGATCTCCAGCACCTACGGGATCCCGCGGATCCTCCTCTACCTTATGCTTCGAACGCCGCTCCTGCAAATGCCGTACTTTCTCCCACGGTGGCGAAAGCTCCAACAGAACACAATCCTGCCCGAGTTCCTGCCGGTGTGTAAGCACAAACGTGCTGAACGCAAGCGGATCCAGCGCTGGCGCGGACGCGCTGTCTGCAGGATCAATTTTTTCTGTTAAAAATATGGTTTTGACGACCCACATCAGCCATATCGATGTTCCGAGACCGAGGAAGAGGGGTAAATGCCGTCTTAGACGGTCACGCATTTTGATTTGCGCATCAGGACCGCTTGATGCGATTGTTATTGTGTCGGGCTCGCGGCGGTTGGGCAAACGGGGTGGTTCGAATGTGAGACGGTTGTGGGGACTTGGTGGGTGAATCGTGCCATATATTGGTTCTAGGTCGGAGGAGTTCGAGTTTGGTTTAGCGCTGTTGTCAGAGTCTTTGAGGCGATATGTCGTGGTAAGGAATTGCCGGGTGAATTTACGCGTGTAGCCTGGCCGTCGGAGAAGCAATCGACAAGTCGACAAAAATAAAATCTTACACATCGAGATCGTGCTGAAACAATGACTCCTCGAGTTGGCGACGATGTGCAGTATAGATATTAGTTTTGCGACAGATCCAATAAATGACAGGGGATGATTATTCGGTCGTACTCGGGGGAAAAGTTTCAGGGGTTCCAACGCCAGGATTCAGGTGAGCATATTGACAATTTTAGTCAGATGCTTATTCGCCAAATCATTACCCAATGGCCTGCTGTATCGTCAACCACGGTGATGGTCAAATGCTTCGTTTTTATCTCTGGAATAATTTTTCGACGAGGATTGTCCACCTCGACGTCGACAATATATGCACTTTCCACCGCTCCAGGACGTGCCGCGTTGGGGGTTATCCGTCTTTCTGGTCCTAGAAGTAAAAGGGTATTCCGTATTGTACGCGGAAGACAATACAGATACTTGTACTTACAGTTTTTAGATTCTTCAACGACTGACTCGATCTGCAAAACCATTTCCCCCGCGGACCGCGTCGCTCCGTCGTCTGTACGCTCCAACTGTTACCACATCATCGCTAGCGTCGGAGATACTAGACGACGCCTTGACACTCTTTTTTCCAGCACCAAAGTCTTACACCGGAGAGGACGTCGTCGAACTGCATGTGCATGGTGGCCGCGCGGTGATCAACGCGGTCATGGACGCGGTCCGCGCCTACGGTCGCGAACCAGAGGACGACAAACTTGCGAGAGAGAGCGGGGAGGTGGGTGCGCCTGTGAGATATGCCGACCCCGGCGAGTTTACGAGACGTGCGTACGCAAACTTTAGAATGGATCTTACGGAGGTGGAAGGTGTCGGTGGAATGATCGATGCCGAGACGGAAATGCAGCGGGTCGCAGCAATTAGTGCCGCTGGTGTACGTTATTCTTATTTTAAACATATGGATATACATAGAATAATGGGCATTGAATTGACGTCGAAGTAGGGATATATGCGAAGGCTGTACAATTATTGGCAAGCCGAACTTCTCGAGATCTCCGCGTTGATGGCGGCAATCATTGACTTCTCGGAGGAAGGGTACTTCGACACATCCGGATCTCTCTTCCATGATTCGATTGCAAACACGTCAAAACTGCTGTATTCTATACAAAAGCATTCATACCAGATCGAGCGGGCTGAGATTTTACTCTCCGGCGTGAAGCTAGCGCTACTGGGACCGCCTAACGCGGGTAAGTCGTCGCTACTGAATTTACTGGCACGTCGCGACGCAGCGATCGTGAGTACCACGCCCGGAACTACGCGTGACATCGTGGAGATCGGGTTGGAGATAGGCGGCTACAAGGTCGTGCTCACAGACACTGCTGGCTTACGGTTGGCTAGTGTCGTCGGCGACGTTGAGGCGCAGGGCATCGTTCGCGCAAAGAAGGCGTCGGCTGAAGCTGACGTGGTTATTGCGGTCATTCCTGCTGTCATGGAAGATCCTGAGTGGCACAAGGTCGTCAAGGACGAGATTCTGACTTTGCAGGAGATTGGAGTTGATAAGGTTTTAAATAACTATAGCCTGGATCCTATGCCGTCGCCGCAGAAGATTATTATTGTCGCGCTGAATAAGACAGACATGCTGCAAGATCCCGAACGCGAGCTACCGGTATTGGTCAGCCAGATCAGCAAAGAGCTTAATATTTCAGAAGACCGCATATTTCCGATATCGTGTACGGAAGGCGAAGGCGTTGATAAACTCATGCAAGACTTGGTGAAGTCGTTTGAGGGATTGGCCGACCTGGGCTCGGATGCTCCAATTGGTGCCTCGTTGCGGGTGCAGGAGATCATCAGGAATGACGTTGTTCCTAGTTTACAAAGATTTTTGGAGCATGCTCAAGGTGACGATGTGGTGTTTGCATCGGAGGAGATCCGGTACGCTGCGGAGGCTATTGGGAGGATCACAGGAGAGACGACTGCGATAGAAGATGTCTTGGGAGTCGTTTTCTCGCGATTTTGCGTGGGCAAGTGATTCAGGGGCTGGCCTATATGTCAGTCGTCTGCATAATCGTAGGCTAACAAAAAGGTTCTGCTACCTTTCCAGCATAGGTAAACATATGCGGATGACACGCTTCATTATATTTCGGGGACAATAGTACAGATGACGTCCCCGACTCACCCCAAATAGCCTGCCTGCATGCAAGTCAGCACAATTTACAATCAGTGATGGTCAGGATCAGCATTCAAAGTCTCTTGGAAATACACAGTTACTTGCCTTCCATAATCTATATATTATTACATTAGGTCGATCTATGACATAATGCCTTCATCAATTGCGAGGCTGTTAGGAACTGCAGGTCTAGGTCTACTATCAAGTGGGCACATTCTGACACTAGATCATGTTACGGGTGGTTTTAACATTTTTGGCTAGGTAGTGTGCTCTCGTTTTCTTTCTTTGGCGCGCCAGTTGTTCTTACGGCTCCTCCTGAGCTGCAGCCTGGTATTGCACATTTAAAATTACTTACTGCAATCGCATCTAACTGGCTCGGCAGTGCTCTTTAAGCGCTTGTACACGCTCGGCAAACATACCATGCCTGTTCTCGGAGTTGCTACTGCGAGTGCACTGGTCTATTCGTACTCAACGTCTGCCGTTAAGGAGCCGCATTATCTCTATTCTGCCGGTCTAGCTCTTGCCATCGTTCCCTTCACACTCCTCTTCATGATGCCTACCGTGAGAGGTGCGTATATCATCAGATCATGCTGATCAGAGTTAACAATTGTATGTAGCATGTCAAGAACAGCGGCCTGACTTGGAGTCTTGCATCAACCGTTGGGCAAATCTGAATCTCATACGGTGCGTATTGCATTGATCCCGGCCATACATGGACTGACTGTTTACTTTACCATATAGGGGTGCCTTTCCGTTGGCCGCATTTGTATTGAATTTGATATTTGTTGTGTAAGTGTTGTTCACTTTCTATACGTTGCTCATTTAGCGGCCGTATGTCGTAGAGCTAGCGAGAGTGTTGCTGCTACAAAGTAGGAAGAAACTGTGACATTACACAATTGTTTATTTGTAAATAGGTGTTGATAATTTAGTGACACTCCCATCTGCTTGAGTATATATGCGTGCCATAGGAGCACTAGGCGTTGTGTCCAGCAAAGAGAATCGTCGTGTCATGGCGTGGACTATAATATTGGGTAAAATTCGCATTATAATGGCCAATACTCTAACTGAAAGGATTCCCTCCCCTTACTTTGGACCTAAGCGAACACTTCCCGTGAGATGGAATTCCGCGACGCGTGCGGTAGTGTCAATAGTTTCCGTTTGACGAAATTGAGGAGAAGTGTGGTGTTTGGGAAGCTGCGGTTTGAAGATCCCAAAAATATCATTACGGCAGACTTGCTCATGCAGACAATGTGCCATTGACGAGGAAGCTTCCAAATCAGGGTCGTACGTCGCGTGTTTATACGATAGGGACTAGTTGAGGGTCCGTATTTGTTGGTCTTCATTGTCCTGGTTCATTTGTCATGTTCCTGTACAGATTTTTCTATTTTCTTCGACTAAGTTAACACGTTTTGGATAACATCATAACTCAAATTCTGTTAAAGATGATACAACGGCGGATATTATGACACATCAAGTAATTCCTTAGTGATTCATCCGTCGAATATCTCGTGCCTGACCAATATTCTAATCCAACTAGTCTCTCTACTCAAAATGCGATTCCAGTAATTTCCAATCAATTCTCTACTTTTACTTCTTGCTGGCCCAGACCTTATCAAATGCCTCTGACTTATAATCCATAATTGAGAGTCTCTTCGCAAGGGCGTCGACCATCTCAGGGTGATCGTTGACTCGGAACGGCGTCTCCTTAGGCCACTGGAAGTCTATCGCCGCATCGGCTGATAGCGAGGTGAGATGCGCCAGCGACTGGCGCCATGACTCTTTGTCCTTGGCCAACAATTCTGGAGTCGAGATGCCGAAGGGATCCTTGAACAGAGAAGCCATTGTGCTTTTATAGCGGTTCGCACAATTTGTATATTGTCGTTGGTAGAATAAGGAAGTGAAGAGGACCTTGGGAAGTAATGTTGTACAAGTAAAGTATCGCGTTGCAGGAGTAGGAGCGACGTGATTGGTGGGGCCTGAGGGTTGTTGTGCGTGAGTGCGACCACACTTAAACGACAGCTCATACCACGGATAAATATAGTTTTGGCTTTTCAATCAAATATATATAGACAGAAGTATGATAAAGCGCATGCTAAAAAGATGCAGTGGACTAGTCACAGTACATTACGCTGTTCTACTATTTTCTGCTGTCTCGCTATATATTGGGCTCAATGTTGGGGTTATTGAATCGCCCAATCACTAGTACCATTCAATAATCGGATAATATATATTACGATGGATTTGTATTGTCGGCTAATAGCTATTAATTACTGTGACTAAGACACAACATCATGGAGACAAATTGTGAACATATTGCAGCCTTAGTTTGGCTCTTCACAGCAAGTTATTTATTTGGAACAACCGGCAGCCTTATAAGATAGCTGAGGTCGCAAATCGAGCAGTTCGAAATTAATTGCACCTTACTAGACGTAGTCTGTCCGCTGACCCTGCAATGAGTGAATAAAATACCGCCGAGGAGGGAATTGTATGCCATGTGCAATCTATGCGATTAAATCAGTGGGCACGGATGAGAATATCTTGACATATTCGTATTAGTATTGTGTTTGGTATCCTCTTTATCGGCATATATAGATAAGTTATATTTTATGCTTACAATTAGAATGCGCGTTCCATTATAATACTCAAGTAGGATGTTGAGAGGTAAAAAATTCAAAACTATGTGCAATTTATTTTATACATTTAACCCCGAACTTCCTACAGCCCAAAGCTATCCTACATACGCTAATTCGCAATATGACACGTGTATTAATCAAACGAACATATTGGTCGACATCATGCGCCTCCCTCGCGCTTCGCGTACTCCTCCTCCATTCGCTCTGCATACAACTGCTCAATCCGCTCACTCTCGGGACGTGCAGCTTCGTGCTCCGAATAAATCCGTGTAGTCCTATCCTCGGTCCGAGAATCGGTGGTGTTCGGAAGTTCATTGTTCGCGGATGCGTCTGCCGTTGAGTGAGGGTTTGTACGTGGTGGCTGATTCGGTGTTTGAATCGGGACTGGCATGCTTTACGACGTGGACGAATATTCGGGATATAGTATGAGGTATGAAGTGCAACGATTGGAACAAGATTGACAGCTATAGTTATAGAAAGAGAAATAAATTGAATTACGCATCCGATCACGCGCATTTAGACTTCCCAACTGTGACGTCACTTTCATCCAATCTGGCCCTTAAGAATTCATAGCTCACCACCTATGGGATGTGGTGCAATAGACATATATGATGATATATGATATATCTATCTTCTCTCGAAGGGTGGATGGGTGATTAAACCGCGTTCGCTATTTAGGAATTTTCTTAAGCGAGACGTAATGCTAACCAGAACTAATACGTTTTCTTTAGTCACAAATATCCGTATTTATATATAGCTGATTACGATCAGCTAGGCACAGTGCTACTTAAGTGACTGATATTGGAAATCGCGATATGCAGCTGAAACTCCTCAGTGTCTCTACTAAGTAGAGACACATACTGGCATGAATACTTTTGACGCGATCGCATGTCTTTGGCTTTGAGTGCTTAATGAACTCGACTTTCAGTTAATCATTATCCCCGCACCTGAGCCCGTTATTATATGTTCCGGCTCAAAATAAAATCGATTTTGTGGCCGAAGTATATCTCTTCATTACAACATCGCAATAAAACATGTTGACATCGAATAGATTGTTGACCGCAGGCAATAATGTCATTGATAAACTGCGACAATTCAGCATCGGAAAGCCATACGGAGAGTTTTCTACCGTAATATTAATGGAATAATGAATGATACGCCCGATATTGTTGTAGCCATCATTTAGGGGTATTGCATTGTCGAACATCAACTATTTTACCTTCCCTTCCCTTCAGTTAAGATCAAAAATTGATATGGACCGCGTTTTAATGCTTTCGTATCGTTTCTTTCTATTTATACATTATACCAACCGAAACTTTTTGAAAATGCACTTTCGTTCGTTGCACCACAAACACCAAATACACTTTCATCCCGATCTTACTCCTCCAGGATGGTTCCCCTCTCAGAAACATAGATACCGTCCAAGAATTTGCGGATATCCTTATTTCTGACTCTGCAAATTTGCTGGATATCGGCGGCGCTCTGGGAAACATTCTCGAGCGAGTTACCGCTGAGAATCAACTCGTCCTTCTGGCTTGTAGAAATCTCGACATTGACACCCTCGAGGACGTCGACAGTGCGGACACGCTTTTCGCCCAAGAAGTTGCGGATCTCAACCTGGGTACCATCGTTGAGTACATTGACATTGATGGGGAAATGTGCGTAAACGTAGCGCATCTTGTATTTGTAGCCTGTCTGCAGTTAGTCGTCCCATTTCACACTTCCTTTAATTTAGTTAAAATACACACCTTTTGTGACACCCGTGATCATGTTGGATATGATGGTCTTGATGGTTCGCAGCGCAGCAACATGCTTTCGGTCACCATGATGGACGGTGAGCTTGATCGTGTTATTGCCGACTTTGGTGAAGGCGAGATTGATATGGCGGAGATTTTTGGTAAGTGTGCCGCGGGGACCCTTGACGACCACAATCCGGGACTTGATCGAGACGGTGACACCCTCCGGGACCTCGAGGAGCTCGTCAGATTGGATGTACTTCATTGCTGGCGATTGCTGTGTAGTGAGTGACCTTCAGGTTCTAGCTGTTGGAGCTCGTGGTGTGTCCTCGCACTTGTCGTGGGGCGGCGTGAAAGTGTTGTGGGTGGTGTGATAAGCCCTGCGAGCCCTAGTAATTTAAAGCAGTCACGTCGCTCTGGGACAATCTAGTAATAGCCAGACTGCAACATAAAGTTATGGCGCAAGTATACTTGGCGTTGCACACTTACGATGTCCCAAGCAAGCCAATGGGAGCGGAGCAGCGTGTGCGCGATGATTGCATGTTTGAATTGAAGCTTCGGGTTGCAGCTGCTGTTAACATTGCGATTGGACTTTCAACAAAGGCAATTTGAGTCGATTGTTGGTTGACGTATTGAGTTGCATCTACTCCGTATTATTAGGTGTCGGTAAGGGGTGTTACGTTATATGTAGCCGTGTCGTGATTGTACACTATCTACGTGTATATTTACATTTATACTAACATTACTTATCGTATAGACGATATATACCAGCTCAGGATGCCATTCCGTCTCCCTTTCGCTCAGTTATCGCGTGCGTCGCGTATAGCACGACCAGTGCTACCTCGCCGGACACCTCTATCACTGCGGACCTACGCCCGGTCGCTCGACCCGAAAGATTACGCGACCGAGATCCCGAAAGACAGTCCACTGTTCGAATGGGAAGACGACATTAAGTACTTCTTGAGCACTTTTCCGGGTGCGACAAATTTCTACACCAATGCAGACGGTTCAACACGGATCCCGACTGATGAGGAACTCGTGAGTCTCGTAAAGTTGCGGGAGTACATCCGTTCCGGCATCGACGGCGTCAAGATCTCAGAGTATTTCACGGTTCCAGCGGATAAGCGGGACGCGTATTTCGCAGATTTGGAAACACTGAGACGTAAGCTCGCGGGCGATCTGGATGCCGAGGAGGGTAAGATTCTGGATAAGATCCCGGTTGATGACCACGAGGGACAGCTGCAGTGGGAAGTTATCCGAGAAAGGAAGAAGGAGGGATGGGAGCCATTTGTTTACTATGGATATCTACCGATCATGGGTCTCGTGACTCTATATTTCATGTTTGGACACAAGAATGTGTATGTACATCAATTCCCTTGACATGACTGCTTTTTCTTGACAAAGCTAATAATCGGACAGGCAGAAGCATTGGGCGCTTGAGGAACTTCGTCTCCAAACTGAGGAGAAGTACCTGCAAGATCAGGCTCACTATAAGAGTCTGACGCCGGAGCAGCAGCTCGAGAAGCAGCTGATCATTGTCGACAAGATCTTGTCGGGGAACTACGACGAGTTGATTTCGCATTAGAGGATAAACCATTTTGTACAGGAAATATGACTACGGCTGGAAGGGGATGGGATGGACTTTATGTTGTTTTATAGTAATTGATCAGTCACAGCACTTGCACGTGATACTCACTTTACAGATTGAAAGTGCAATACTATTTATATTAATGGCACAAAGGGTCTTCTAGTCTATATATATGGTCATATATGATGCGTCATAAATTTACAAATAGGCATATCTAAAGCTACGGTGCATCTATCGCCATAACTAATCCAAAACGTACAACTCTTTCTCGAGTTCCTTTCAGTTAAGGAGAACACTCCAAGTGTGCTCGACCTCACCGTATTGGATTTCGGCAATCCACTGTGCCATCTGCTCCGCCACCTTGCCAGTTTCCTTGCCGGCCTGCAGCGGGACGGATATAGGCTGATCCCGCCAACTGATTTCCTTGATCGGCGAAACAACCGCCGCAGTGCCAGATCCAAACGCCTCGACAAGGGTGCCGGCCTTGGCGTGGTCAGCGACCTCTTGGATGGTGAACTTGCGCTCAGATATGACCCACTTGTCTTTGTCGAAGCGCTCACGGGCAAGAGCGAGGATCGAGTCGCGGGTGACACCCTCGAGAATGGTGCCGTCCAGTGGAGCCGTGACAAGCTCGAGCTTGCCGTCGGGCAGCTGGAAGACAAAGAACGCGTTCATGGTGCCGACCTCGGTGATGTAGCCCTCATCGCCAAAAAGCCAGAGATTCTGCTGGAAACCGCGCGAGGCGGCCATTCGCTGAGGAAGGATGCCAGGCGCGTAGTTTGCGCCGAGCTTGCGGTCGCCGACACCCTTTGGCCAAGCGCGAATAGCATAGTCGGTGGCCTCAAGCTTGACGGCCTTGAAGCCGGTGGGGTAGTATGGTCCGACCGGGGACATTATCACGTAGAGAAGGGCAGACTTTGGAGGGGCGACTCCGAGCGAGGCCTGAGTGCCGATTAGGGTCGGTCGGAGGTATAGTGAGTAGCCGCGTTCAGAAGGAATCCAGTCGCCGTCGAGTTTGACGAGCTCTGCAATGATCTTGATGAGAGCGTCGTGGTCGAAGGTCGGCAGACATATACGGGCTGCGGTCTTGCTCATACGGTCCATGTTCTTGTCGGGCCGGAAAAGCCGGATCGACCCATTAGAGTCCTAGAATTGTATCTAAGTATAAAGCGCATACTCGGATTACAAGGAAAGAAACGCACTTTATAAGCCTTCATTCCCTCGAAGCATTCAAAGGCATAGTGGAACACGCACGTGGCTGGATCGAGCGACAGGTTCTGGTAGGGCAATATCTTGGGCGTGAGCCAGCCGTCGGTGTCGTTCCATGGAATCTGGACCATGTGGTCAGTAAAGGTGTGGCCGAAGATGAGCTTGGTAGGCGGCAACTTGTCCTTCGGCGCCGCGGTCTTTTCAATGCTGATCTTTGCTGCGCTGAGTGGAGCGCCGACTGGCTCGGAGGCAGCGAGCGTGGAGGCCGGGCAAAACTTGGGCTGATGTTGCCAAGAGCGGCATAGCAGATAGGAGGCTGGCGACTTGGACAGTCTTCCGGCAGCGGAGGAGAATAACAGTCGCGACTTGCTGAAGCCCATTGAGTGACTAGAGAAATCAGCGTTATGGAGACGATGGTGATGGAATAAAGGGCATCTAGCGAGGACCAGCACTGGATAGCAAAATAGTTCACAGACAATTGGACTTAACTTACTCATTGCTAACTTCATATCCGTAGCATGTTGGCGCGCTTCTGCCGCATACGTCACGTCTCTGCGCCATTGCCCCCTGAACGCCAAACTTACAATGCTGTCTACACAATTATTCCCGGAAAAATGTTACTGATGCTACAGTACCGTCATACGATACATTGTTACAAGAAGACCATTCCTGTACTACTCCATATGGGATTAAATAGTGCCATGCCATATTCGATATCCGTTGATTCGCAAATCAATAATTGGGGCATGATGGCATTCAAAACATTTTCACCCTTGTCCAATATTATTTATACACGTCTAAATTCATTACTTTATCAATGGTTGCCGTCGTTTCATGTTGACTGTATGACAAAATCATAATTGTCTTACACAATTATTGGAGCATTTCACATATATGGATTGTGTCCATGGGACCGCAATAAGTCGCTATCGCAACAGTGCTCTCCATATGAATGGCTAGGATGTGTACATCTCCGTTGCGCTCAATTACTGCTCGGCACTCTGTAAGATAATACCAGCCACCTTCTCGACCTGCCGTCGCGCAACAAGAGTCTCATTGATCGCATCGTCTCCAGTACCAGCAACAGTAGTGACCAATGCAATATCTCTCTTCTTAGTGCTACCGCTCGTCACCGGCAACAGCTCGTCTTCAGGGTTTGGACCGAATCGACCCTCGACGGCGCTCTGCGTAATAACACCCTTGTTATCGTACAGCCCGATTGTGATTGCAGTCGTAGTTCCGATTTTGACTCGACGAGCATCCTGGGCATTCGAGATAAATGTCTGGGAAAGCGTCATGAGTGCGACTTCCCTCTCTGGTTGTGATGCGGTCGTGAGAACTGTAGCTGCGCGAGCGTCAGAGAGGTGCGAAGTAATAGCGGGCGAAAGAGGTACTTTCTGGAATAGAGCGTCGATAGGCGAGGTCATTTTATTTATCTGTTGACTATATGCTTATAGCACATACGGATTCCGTATAACAACCTAAGCTGGCACAACAATCCCAACTATGCAATACGTGTCTACAAATAGTTGGTACTTATAGAAAACGCTATTGATTGGGTCTAGGCGTTACCCGGCGCGTCCCTACTCGTCCGTGTCAGTGCGTTTCATCACCATCTATTGACTGTACCTGAAGTAGTGTGGACATTAAGGTCTTCGTATCGTTTTCGTACTCTCTTCGACTCTTTCTCCATAACCACCGTCCGTCGCAGTTCAACAATGGCCTTCCAAGCGCCCACGGGACCGCTCTACTATCTTATCTCGCTCCCCTCGTCCGTTGCTCCAGCGGGCGCAGACCCTGAGTCTGCGCTCGTCAGAGACCTCTCGACGACCCTCAATCTGCCCTCCAAGGACGACGTCGCCCAGTTCCTAATCCCGCATTTCAAGATAGGAACGCTCGACCAACTTGTCCAGCAGTCCGATGAAATTGCAAAGGCTGACACTCAATTTGAATCCGTTGTTTCCCGCACTGTCGATATTCTCAAAGCTGTCTACGACGGCAAGGCCCAGCAGGTCGCTGCGGCCAAAAAAGTCTCTGACAGTATGAATTCCTGATATATAAGAGGCCAAATTGACATTGACGTATGCTGATAACCGTACAGAGCCCGTCGAGACGTATCTGAAGTCGTTCCAATGGAATGCCGCAAAGTACAGAGTTGACAAGCCAATCGCTGAGTTACTGGACACGCTATCAAAAGAAGTCTTTGCGCTTGATGGCGATCTGAAAACCGTCTACACGAACTACATGCTTGCAAAGAACAATCTCGGCGCCGTCGAGCGGAAACAGATGTATGTCAATGAACGACTCAAGGCACTGTCGGGTGAGAAATACTGACTTGCATAGTGGTAACTTATCTACCCGTTCGCTCCACGATATCGTCAAAAAATCAGACTTTGTTATCGGTTCCGAATACCTCGAGACTGTCCTCGTCGCAGTGCCAAAAGCCAGTGTGAAGCAGTTCATCAGGGGATACGAAACCTTAGTGCCAATGGTTGTCCCACGTTCCGCCAACGTCATCACCAACGACGACGAGTTTGTCCTCTACAGTGTCACCGTATTTAAGAAGTCAGTGCCCGAGTTTCTGCACAAATGTCGCGAGAGCAAGTGGTACCCGCGTGAGTTCAAGTGGTCGGACGGCGTGATTGAGGATCTCAAGAAGGAAAAGGACAAGGCTTTCGAGCAGGAGCGACGGCTGTGGGTGTGTACCATTTGTCTTCCATGTATATCTTTAACACTTACTAACGTAGCACAGGGCGAAGTCGTTCGTCTTGCTCGCGCCACGTACGCCGATAGTTTCCAGGCCTGGATCCACCTGAAGTCAATCCGCGTATTCGTCGAGAGTGTCCTCCGATACGGACTCCCACCAGACTTCATCTCTGTGCTCGTTAAACCACCAGTTGCGTCAATTCAGAAAGCTAAGGTCGCCCTGACGCAAAAGTACGGATATCTTGCTGGCAATGCCTTCACGAAGGACAAAAAGGGTAAAATTGTCCGGGAGGACCAGGGCTTGCAGGAGTACTCCACCATCGTCGATACCGAGTATGAGGCGTTTGTCATTTACGAGATCATTGTTATTTAATGCTATAACATCCAAAAAGCAGTTAAAGTAAAAGCGCGATAATGGGGTATGGGACTAGAGATGCATCGGGAATATCATTTTTTGTTCATTTTGTTCATTTTGTGCGTTAGTATTCGTCATTGTTAGTATTTAATTTTTGTCTCTTTTGTTTCAGTAAATAAAGGCGGAGTAGATGTGTCAGCTAATATAAACTAAGCGACAGGATATTCACTATACGCACTCCTAAGTCCACGAATTAAATAATTACAGGCAATACCAATTCTATAACTACGTGCGACCCAGTATCTATGTGTAACTATCACAGTAAACTAGCGTACTTGTCCATCCCGTTATTTTGCTGCTGTGTTTGCTGCGCCGCCTGTGACACAAGCTGCGGCATGCCAAATCCGCTTGACGTATTCGATGTTTCACCACTAGATGTCTGTACGGGAGGCGGAGGAGGAAACAAAATTCCAGCACTCGAGCCGATCGATGTACTCGACCTTGTCGACGGTGAGATCACCGAATTCCACGGATTTGCTTCCTGTACTCCCATTAGGCCCGCGAATCCGTTTGGCGCTGTGCTTCCGAATGTGCTCGCAGTCGGACTTAGTACCGGTGTAGGTAAAGTCTGCGTGAACCCACTCTGCGCTGTATTCGTCGAACTGGACAAACCGACCGATCCGATCGACGAGCTACGAACTGACGAGGCGCTAGAGTTATCCCACACTGCACTGCCGTTTGACATACTTGGTGCTCTGGTAATTGCAGCAACTGTCTGAAGTGACCGTTGCGGTGATAGCGTCGAAGTCGACGTTGCTTGTACTTTCCAAGAAACCTGCTGTTGACCGGGGGGTTTATGAGTGCGTAGTGTACTGAGCGTTGGTCGCGATGATTGTAACTTCATACCTTGTGATCGTATAGAATTGGATTTTGGCTGCGGTGGTTTATCGCCCCATTCAAATTCCTCGTTGTCTTGCGGTGCCAATCTACTGTTATTCATATTATTTGTCAAACTCCGGCTGGACACAGACTCTTTCTTCCCATTGATACTCGTCCGACCCAGGACCAGAGCCTCGAAGTCAGCCTCGACATCGCCAGTGCTCGGAACAGGATTCCGCTTGCCGTGCTCAGGATCAAGCTCCGCCAGTTTCCGTGCATGTTCAATCTCGACTCTATCAGAGGCTTTATGCACAACTTCCATGAAATCCCTAAACTGATCCACCTTTAACAACGGACTCACCGCCATTGCCCAAATGTGTGGAATTACGTCCGTCGCGAGGACAGAAGAATCCACAATGGGCATGACAAGCTTATATACATCCAGCGCGCACATAATCACCGTTGGTTCTCGAGTTTTCATACCGCGGAGTAATGGGACAAGTTTTTCCGATATGGTGTATTTGTCTAGGCCCCCGCTGATTAAACCCTGCAGAGCGTGTAATGCTGCAACTTTGACTGCTAGACTGCTCGTTTGCGCAAATACTGCGCTGACTTGGGGAAATAGCTCGTTTTTGATGGTCTGAAAGTCAAGATTGGCCGTGATTTGTGGAATCGTGTTGAGCGTCTTTTCTTGAATTGATGGTGACTGTGACGAGAGTGCGTTGTGTATCAGCGGTAAAATGTCTAATTATGTTATTCAACTGAATATACACATATGTATGTGAAAATCGGAATTACCTTCTGTGAACTCCCTCCCGTTAACCCGCGATTTAATTATCTCGATTTTATCCAGTAGCACAGCCTGTCCAGAAGGGAGGTCCTTCATCCTTTTCAACCCCGGCAAAATCTTCTGACTGAAACTCATTTGACTCATAGTTTTTCCTATTTCAAGCACATTTGTCAGAATCGGGCCTATCATAGACTCATCCTTGTCTAATTCATCAAGCAGAGTCGGTAATAGCTTTTTCTGCTGCACAGAGTTGGGAAACTGCGGTAAAACCCGAGATAAGCCTCGCATGAACGCTTGCCGCTCCGATGCTGTTTTAGCTGGGAGTGCATCGAGAAAGCGAATGGTGTTGATCAGAATGTTGTCAAAGAACTTCGAGTCTTGGAAATCGCGGGAAGACATGCGGTCTGTAGGACGTCGTGTAAGTAGTTGGGACAGGACTTCAAACATATAGTTCGGAAACCTCGGGTCTCGTGAGATCCGCAGAGACTGAGAAATTGTGTTCTTGTAGGTGACTGGATTTCTATTTGCATTTAGTGGCGGCCGGGACGAGTAAATGGCGTGAATCAGACAGCCTATTGAGAACATGTCGTTTGCGGGATCAATTAGGTGGTCGATCACTAGTTCCGGCGCGGAATAGTCTAAGTTGAATTGTAGAGACGGTGGGAATCGTGGATCATATGGAGGCACGAAGTATTCTCGAGAGTCGTCGTTACGGAGTTCTTGTGCAAATCCAAGTCCCGACAGTTTCCAGTCACTCTACAGATTGTTTGCATACGTAATATTCTCCATGAAGTCTCCAACATACCTTTGCATTCACAAAAACAGCACTAGGCACAAGACCAATGTGCACGATGCCGGCGCTATAATGAAGAAATTCAAGACCCTTCGCCAGTTGCAACAGGCCCTTTTGGATCTCGACTTCGTCGACCTCGTCATCGCTTCCGGTCCGGCCAGAAGCTTTTCGCTCAATCACCGATGTCAAACACGCCGTCACACGCTCCGTGACAAACGATATTGAGGAGCGTCCTTCTTCCACTGGCTCCACCAGCTCCAGAATCGCTGGATGCCGGAGCTTAGCGAGATATCCCGCCTCTTTCCGTAGTCTGTCACACATTTCCTCTGCATCCTGCCTTAATGAAGCAACACCGCCTGCTCGGGAAGTCTGTGAGAGGATCTTGCGCTTGTCGAACGTGAATACGGAGACCTGTTTTAACAATATTCAACACTTATTCCGCCACGCATTTTTGTACGATTCATTAGCAAGACTTACAGGGTTGCCGGTGTTCCGCCTCCTAGCATCGTACACGGACCAAGGTCCTGCTTGAAATGCAGCTGGCTGCGAAATCGAATAGTGCGAAGATATATTTGACGAAACTGTTTATCGTCAGCTTCACGTGCAGTCAGTCATAGAAACTACAGTCGCACTTACGCGACTTCATTGCACTTGAGAACATGATTGAGATTTCAAGCCGCGGGTCCAGTGACCACACTGGGCCAATTGGTGGTACTTCAGATAGTGTGTATGTGTACTATATAGTAATGACTGATATGGAGTGTAGTCACAGTGCTACCTCGATGTCGCGCTGCCCGGCAGATAAAGCGACCGCAACGATGTGCGGCACGAACGGTTCACACCACGCCTCGCCAAAGTCCCAGTCAGCCGCACGGTCTCGTCTTGTCTGGGAGCGCGACCTCAATTTTGGTATGACGTCTATTTCATATTGCAATTAGATATGATACGGTTAAGTTGAATCGACTGTAATACGAACTTGTGTGAATTCGCATTCTGGAAATGCTGCGACATTAATGGAGCTGCCATATGCATCCTGGTATGCAGACAGTAAGCGAACTGATTGACTGGACTCCTTGATTAACAAATTCTAGCTATTGCGAGGAGAATATATATAAAGCATGCAAGACCTTGCACTCGGACTTGAAGACAGCATCACCGGATTATTTCCTCTTCGTAGTGTTCATATCCTCGCCTACTCGCGCAGTACCGCTCTTTTGTCAAAGGTCGTCACGGCGACAGGATGGCTTGGTGATATGGGACTACCATGTTGTTCTTGTAAAGGTCCTTAACGATAAGACACACGTACTCGACTTTGACACAATTATTCAAGCGGACAATGTGCAACTGAATGTTCGCGATGGGCTTCGCAGGGTCGACTTTATACAATTCGACGAGTACGCGGAGTTGACATTTCGTCATTCCTGGTCGTTGCCAGAAAATTTCCGCAGGCGGTTTAGAGTCATTTCTGCACAAGATTATTTATCCTCATTTGCGTCGGATCGATCACACATGCTGGTTCTGGATGAGAGCGGGCAAAGCGTATACGTCAAAGCGCCTCCACCGTGGCCACCGATATGCGGACCAATTGCTTGCACCGCTGGAATACTCATGAATATTGACAACTTTATTTGTATGGCTGATAATGATGGTAACAAATTGAATGATCAGCATGGATTGGAAGCTTATGGCATGAGGTTCGGTGAAGTGTTGACTGAAGAGCAGTTCTTGGATCGATTTTCAGCATCTCCAGGTGATATGCATAACATAGGACATCACGAGTAACATTATTTCACAGTTATTTATTTCCTGTTCTCGGAGAAAAGAGTTGGAGTGACAATAACTCCATCAGGAGAATGGTCACTCAAATAATGGATTCTGTGAATTTGCAAATTGCTTCATGTCTCTTCAGTTTTGCAGTGGCCCCTAAGACATTCTGGATTATCCACAGTTTCACGGTACCAATAGCATCTAGAGACGCAATCCATTCCCAGCACTTTCGCCTTCCAATTACCAAGTTTGATGGCGGCCAAATTGTCTACTCGGTGTCACGGTTAACAAAGTCGCAAGATTAACAACCACCTCAGCTTCCACAGCAAATGAAATTTGCTATTTCTTCTCTCGACTGCGGGGTCATTTCCTTGTGAAATATGACGACAAAGTCGTTTCAAGTCTCATTTACCTCGACATACGATTGAGACACCACGATTGAAGGCGTCGATCAGCATGTTTGATCATCTGGCACCCCAAATAGTAATAGTTCCGATTGTTAAAAAAAAAGGATATGCTTCTCATGGGAACCAACTATAGGATAAGATAGCCGGATTCTCATGATTGCTCGAATTTGGGAAGACGAAAAGTTCCTGGCTACATGACGATATCCAGAGCCTTAGACCTCCGTCATGTCGCCTACGATGGTACGTTCCATAATACTATGACTGTCGAAGTCTTAACCTTCACATAGGTTCCATTCATTACGACTCAATTATCGAAATTCACGGTTTCAGCAGTAAGTCGTCGCACAGTTTACATCACAATCGTCGCGCTCGAACATTGTAGTTTCGTCGCTATCAGACTTCCTAGACCTCGGGCTTCTCTGACACAGGTTGGTATGACTTGGGCTTGCAGTGTCTCTCATGCGTATGGCGTACGCCGATTTCTTCCTAGCCTTTCAAAGAATTTGGCTGTGTAATGATGGGAGAATTATACATTGTCGAACGCAACAATTTGCAGATTCAGAAGACTTAGGGCCAAGTCTCTGCAGCAAGGATTGATCTCAGACAAATCGGACTATACTAGTCAATTTACAAATCAATTGGCATTTTGTGAAATATTATTTGTATCGAAAATGTGAAGGTTGACATACCCGAACAATGGCTTGTACTCTATACGTACAAAGTGTTAGGCCTCAACACAGTCTTCATGAATGGGCAATGGCAATGTATAATTCGTACTAATTATTTAACAATAACACATGTTTTTATCAAACCTCTTAACTTTAAGATGGCATGAATTGCAGTACGCCACCCCACGATAAGCTGTCAATATTATGTAGATTAGGTGGAACACGCGAAAACTGCTGCGCTTTGGGTTCGACTTCACTGAGCCGCACCACGGAGGTTACTTCACCTGCCATCCACGTCCTAGATCTGTCTGCTCAACACAACCTGCCTAATCAACAGCCATCGTCTATTACATTGTCCGCGGCAGCGGGATGGTCATTCAATGAGCAATGTCACCCCAGCCACAATCAGTCGTGTCGACGCCGCTTGATTCTCTATCATACGCAGCGCCTTCGCGTATTCGCGCTTTCCTTTGCCCAGTCGGTCTGGTGTCACGTCCTCGGTTTCTGGACTTTGTGTCACGTCTACAAGATACAGCAATTATTCGCCTTGGAGATGTTACACCTGATCCTCGTCCTGAACGTGGTGTGTACAGGCTTATATTATATCTTGACATTGGCGAGGCGTGTCGCTAACGAGATGGCATAGTGATGTTCAGTCCTCAGGGGTTTCCGGACGGGTTCGTGGTCTACAATTTCGTGACAGCGATAGATAGTCACCATGCATTCTTAGAGGATCTCGAGTTGTACAGGAGGACGTTAGCGGTAGGAACTGATTTAGCTGGAATTCGACTGACGTTCACTGATTGTCGAACAGGTGTTTGGACTGGCAGATTACAATAACATCAATAATTTGACCGATCTCCAGGTTGTCATCGGCGCCCTTCAAGCACAACACCCGCAAGCACTTATTCACAAAGTAATTTTATTTGACTGCCCACTAGATCAGAGTGAGCTTCCGTCGGTTGATTTTATCTGCGTTCCTCCTAAAAGGGCGTCGCGCATAACGTCACTGAGGACTACCCTATGCGACTTAACATCGGCGTTACTTGCAGAACTTCCATTACTGGCCAAGGCATTCCAGGCGGCTGATACAATTGCTTCTCCGCTTGCACGCGACGATGATTATGATTCGGTAATGTTGACATCGTCGGCCGCGGCACACAGCAGATCGTCCCCCGCTGGATCCACAGGATCTCTACCATCTACAATTAATAAAGATAACAGGATTTCGTATCCGTTGTCGCATCACACTGAAAGACAGAGAATGAGACGAAAAGGTCGATCAATGAAGATGATTGCCAACATGTATCTTTTAGCCGGCAGAACTTTCGATGCATTGAAGGAGTACAATGACGCTCTAAATGTATTGAAAGGAGTGAATGACCACCTATGGCATGCTTCGAGCTTGGAAGGAATAGGCATATGTATGGTGATCTTAGCTCACATTGGAGTTCCGTTTGTTATTCCAAATGCAGTGTTGCCTCCCGTCTCGCCAAGTTCGGAAAAGAAAGAGCTTGTGCAACCGCAGTTATTGGATTTACTACCACAGATGACAAGCACCATACTCAGCTTGTACAATCGTTCTCAGAACTTTCCCGGTGAAAGTGTCCCGCAAATTACATACGCCGAGACGATATTAAGAACGACAAATCTGCTTACATGCACTACTCTTGCTGGTGGATGGACCTCAGCCGCGCGCACAGCCACCGTGCTTTCGCGCCCAATGCCCGAGGTTTCCATACCATATTCACAATTCCATCACGCCAAGATGAACGTCATGAACTGGATCTCAGCCGCGCAAGCAGTTAGACTGGATGGCGTCGATGCAGTCGACGCTGCTAGAATTCTCACCGGTATTGCTGCCGCATGCGGAAAACTTGGGTACTTTCGAAAACGTGGATTTGTGCTGCGACAGCTTGTAATTGAGCTTATTCCTCGCATATTTCAAGCACGGCAAATTGCACAGAATCGCAAGCCTCGGGTTCCCAGGTCGGATGTCGATGACGATGAGTATTGGGAAGATGGTCGCGATGTGCATGTTCAACCACAAGATCTGGATTCAGGTGTATTGGCTGTCTTAAGCGACATATGCACTGTGTATGGCATACCTGTTGATTCAACATCCGAGGTATCGACATTTGGATGGCAAGAAGTCAAGACCTCGATCTTGAAGACGTGCATTGGATTATGTCAAGTTATGCCAGATTTCGTTGGCATAGTGAGATATACGAGCATGTTGTTCAGGTTTTCAGCGGAGGATTTGTCGGTGGACGAGCAGTTGACGCTGATCAGGAATTTGGGGAATGCTTATACTGCAGCCCGCAGTATGGGTGTTCAGGATTTTGAGCAAGAGTATTGGGACACATATTTGGTGCGAGATATTGCTGTCGTAGAGTAAGTTTGAATGTGACTTGAAAAAGAGGAGACTAACCGTCCGAAGGTCAAGCTTATGGGCAGTGCCGACGCTAGTCCCATTAGATGCGGCGTCGTCAAACAGGAGTGATTCATCTGGGCCATTTATATATAATCCGTTCGCGAAGAAGGGAGACGAGGAGGGGAAGAAGCATCTGTTTGTTCTGGACGAACCGGTGGAGTTTAAAGTCATTTTACAAAATCCGTTTGCATTCGAGTTGGATATTTTAACGATGTCGCTAGTGTGCGTATTTCATTTGCAGTATACGGAAACTTGGAAAGGAAAACTAACTAATCTCCAGGGGAACTGGTACGTCCTTCTCGTCAGACGTCATCTCTCTAGTTGTACCACCCAGAAAGCTCTATCCCGCTTCAATCTACCTCACGCCCACGTCAACCGGTGTGCTCAACATCACTGGATGCAGGTTCCAAGTCTTGGGTTGCAAAGAAACTATAGTTTCGATAACACCTACACAAGCAGCTATCACACCACCAATACGCATAAAGAACTTTGGACTCGACGCCAGAAGATCATCGATGGTTAAAATTCTGTCACCAACTCTTGTTAAACACGTGTCTGTTGAGGTTGTTCCGGCTTTGCCAGTACTCCGCGTCAACCGGATTTCACTACCGCACAGCAGTCTTATGTTACTAGAAGGCGAGCGTCGGAGATTTGTTATTGCTCTTGGTAATGTTTCAGAGACAGTGCCGGCAACTTCTATTTCACTTAAGTTTACGGACTCGACGACGAAATCCCTTAGTGCAGCGTTACAGGAAGATTTCAGGAGCGAAAGCGATAGGTACGAAATTGAGATGTTTTTGCATAAGCGAGCAGCTCTGCGCTGTGTTACGGACTTGAATGAGGTTAAAGTTCCAGCAAACGGTGAAGCCGAGATTGAAGTGGAAGTTCTCGGCAAGCGAGGACTAACTTCGGCATGTGTTGAAATCTCCTATTCGAATGTATTCGACTCAAATTTGGTTCTGAAGGAGATGTATGTCCGCACTCTGACTCTCGATATCGATGTGACCGTCAACGCGAGTATCGAGGTGGCCGGATGCGATTTTGTCCCATTCAGCTACGATATGCCGATGATTCGTACAATTGACGGAAAAGCTACAACAACAGACATCTTACTAAAGTTTCTGGATCAAGTTGGTATTCCGTTTGAGGAGATGGATAACTACTGCCTAATGCTTCTTGATCTTCGGAACTCTTGGCCATCACAATTAGCAGTAGAACTCGACTCACGGACTGGTGCCAACGATATTCATACAGTTAAGAAAGTTATACAGCCTGGACATCTAACGCGGCTCTTGGTTCCGATAAGACGTATAAGTGATATTGCTACAAGCATGCCCATTCCAAGCTTAGCGCCTCCAAAGCAATTTACGCGATCCGCCGTAAAATCCCTGTCTGGGAATGGGTCACGGAAATCTGGTCTTTGGTCGCCCGAGGTTGAGCGAACAGTTTTTTGGTATAGAGAGGAGCTACTAAAAGTTCTGGACGGCAGATGGACTGATGATATATCCGCGACTGATGGTCTTCGAAGAGGGGCGGTTGAACTTCGCGCATTGAGAATCAGCCCTCAAATGGTTGATATTATCCGTGTGGATGATGTTGTTGTCGACCTATCTCTCGCTCCTTCAGAATACATTCGCAAGTTCGGCAAATATCACTGGATAGTAGAAGCTGACTCGTTCCTTACGCTAGTTGCTTCGGTGACTTCGCATTCAACGGCAGACTCAATATCTGGAATACTGCGAATCCAGCCCACACTGCGAAATCTTCCAGTTTCCATTGCACTGGATATCAATCGGCGGATGCTATTTAATGGTATATTACAAATGCCGGTAGTCGATATCAAATCAGGTGATACTCGCCGAGTCGAGACGGATTTTGTTGTGTTGGTCCGAGGCGAATACGAATTTGTCGCATCGTTCGAGGAGACAACTGCAGGCTTTGGTGGAAAGAGATATATCGGTAGGGAGAAATTTGTAATTAGTGTTAATTAGATTTGTTGAGAGCATGTATAACTGGCGCTAGCAATTTCATGTGTATTTGGAGAATATGTACAGTACCAAAGACGCTTGTGCAACATGTAAACAAAAGTACATAAAAGAACGTGAAAACATACAGCCAGAATAAGACAATAAAGCATACACGATGTAAAACTGCACTGCACAGTACTATATCATCCCAGAACTATGCATCTAATCGACCAGAAATCACGCAAACAAACTCCATGAACCGAAAGTAATAGCTTGCCAACAACACAAAAGCAATAAACGAAAACGAAATTAGAGTTTAAATACTCAGAAATGACCCTACTAAATTGATGACGCTCCAAAACTTCGTGGAATGCCGTTGATAGATGGTCGCAACTTGCATCAATTTATTTGCAACTCTCAATTTAGAATTCCTCTGTTTCACTGAAGAACAGCGTGAACGTTATGATAGTGCCGTAAACAAGGAGACCACCGGCGATGGACATAATCATCGCAGGTAGCCCAATAACTCGAGAGTGAGCTAGTGCCACTGGTAATGCGAGACCGGTGACGACAAAGAATCCCGTGATATATCTACCAAAATCGACCACGGCATTCCTAAATTGAAAATTTGAATATTTTAGATTGAAGTCGGTCAATAAACTAACATGCGATCGCACTCACCCTGATCCTTCGCTCATAAAGTCGTCATTGTTGGAGTAGCGCTCGCAGATGGCGTTGGGTAGAGGAGCAATTAAGAAAACACCGACTACAAACGGTTCTGAATTAGTCTCCGACCGAACCTGCAGCACATATGTACTGGTAAATATACGCGGATTGGAATAACACATACCAACAAGTAGCGGCAACCAGTTGTTGAACAGGGCGCAAGAGAGAATGATGAGCAGAAAGCCCGCAGCCAGCACGGAGGCAAGTACAATGATCTTTGATAGCGGATTAGCAGATGGCATAGTGTTGTTGCTTGAATATGGATGTCGAATATAATAGATATATTGAGTATTGTCTCCGAGTGGCGGACTGGCAGTAGGAGTTTGAACAGCTCACGAGAAATTGGGCGTTCACCACAGACCGGGTTAGGGCTAAGCTGCAATGTCCATCTTGTCTGTGGGGTTAGGGGTATATCAGGCGTATCGAGCGTTATCTAGCATGCTCTTCATGACAATTCCTTTGCTGTTCACCGTTATAATCTGTACTTCACTGCCATAATGGCCACGGCAACTATCACCACCGAGCAAGTATGTTGGAACTTGATCTTTGATATACGGAAGTTGAAAGAGATGTTGCAATCGGTTGTTGAGGGTGCAATTGCTACTTTGTCACAAATGGTGCATCCGTGCTACAGGAGTAAACTAACTTGGTGCCTAAATAGGTTCCCTCGCCAGCTAGCGTTATTTTCTCGAATGGATATCTCGACGAAATAGTTGAAAATATCTGCAGCAGATCTGTTACCTGGAGCAGCCATGTCGGTGCTGACGGTTTGACCGATGAGCAAGCGACTACAATTGCCTATATTGCCAAGCTATCAAAGAGATCCAAGCTCGATGCTCTTTCGAAGGTTAGTTCGGTTGAAATATGGTGGTGTTGGAAACAAGTATTTACCAGCGTTTTCAGGACCCTTCCCTCTATGCGAACATCTTTTGCACTATCTTCACTAGAATAACGCGGGCCGATGTCCTTCAGAGTGCCCTTGCTCTTGCGGCTGATCTCATCCCTGGTAGGCCTTGCATTCAATATCTACGCTGCGTGGTTCACTTGGGTCTAATCGAATGAATTGTAGCTGATAAAACTTTTACTGCCGCCCTTAACTCTCTTCCCCAGATTTGCGAGCCTCTAGGCAAGCTCCTCGACAGTGAGGACGAGGCTATCCGGCTTCTTGCTGCCAAGGTCGTCATTCTCCTCGTCATGTATGCGACTTGAATCTTAATATGGTTGGGAATGCATGTGCTAACAAATGTAGTGCGGCCGACAAACCACCTGTCTCCATTGTCCAGAAGATGCTTGACTGCTCATGCAAGCTTTCTACCTGCGATGATTACAAGTTGAAAGATCTCGCTGCCCAGTCATATGGCGCGGTTCTCTCCGTTAAGTGCACTCGTGCTCTTTTCTGGGCTAAGATTACGACCTATGGCCCACCTCTATTGGAGATACTCAGGTCTGGAAAGGGCGGCCTTCAACTGCAATACTATACTGTACTGGTATTCTGGCTACTTTCCTTCGAACTCGAGCCCGCCGAGGAGCTCAACAAGAGGTGTGACATTATTCCCATTGTTCTCGACATTATGAAAATTGCCATCAAGGAAAAGATTATCCGTGTCAGTGTTTCGTTGTTCTACAACTTAGTTACCATTGCTCCAGAGGAGAACATTCCAGCTCTATTGGTCGTCAGTGGATTGCCTGTTATCAAAAGCATGGCTCAGCGAAAATGGACTGATGCTGAGCTTGAGTCGGACCTTGTTACCTTATCTACAACCCTCCAGGAAGCCCACGACTCCATGTCCACTTTTGACGAATATGTCTCCGAACTCACATCTGGACGTCTTCGATGGTCGCCGGTCCACAAGTCCATTGACTTCTGGAAGCGAAACGTTGAGCAATTTAAAGAGGACAATTGGAAGTTGTTGAAGGAACTCGCTAAGGTTATCTCTACTTCGAGTGACAACACCGTTCTTGCTGTCGCCAGCAATGATATTGGACAGGTTATCACTGAACTTCCTGAGGGCCTCAAGGTGTTGCAGCAGATGGGAACAAAGACAAAAATTATGGAGATGATGGGCCATCCTGACCCTGATGTTAAATATCAGGCACTGAAAGCTACCCAGGTGTTTGTTGCGCGGGCCTTCGCCTAAGATTTTCTTTGAGACTCAAGGTAGTAGTAAATTAATTGCAGTGTAGTATTGTAGAGAAGTCAAGCTAATGCATATCGGAATATTCCTGTCAGTTTTGTGTAAATTTTTTCGTTTCCTTTTAGAGGTTTGGGATTTTTCTTCGCATGGTTCGTTTGGTGCCATTGCGCGCTCGAAATAGAATAATAAACATAAAAGTTACTATGATCCAATTTCGATTTTTGTCTGGTTTTGAGTGGTGGCTACTGAGTGATTTACGTCGTATTTCGAGGAACGACTCATCATGTAACGAAACACTAAAACTTACTTTGATCATCACTACTTATGATAGGCACCAACCACCCCATATGACATCTGCACAAAAGCCGGCACAGTCTAACACTACTCTGAATAATTCACGATCACAGCATATTCTCTCTGGATTTGTTTCCGGCTTCGCTTCATCAGCTTTACTGCAGCCGCTTGATCTACTGAAAACTCGAATTCAGCAATCGCCATCTTCGACGCTTCGCAGCTCATGGCAAGAACTACTTCTTTCAGATATATCAACTGCGCAAAATACTCGCGATAGTACATCTAAAGTTCTACGGAAGCTATGGAGAGGAACTTTACCTTCAGTTCTTCGCACGTCGGTAGGCTCCGGCCTTTATTTCTCTACATTGCATTCGATGCGAAGTTATATTCAAAAACATGGCGCGTCCTCTACGACTTCTACTACATCCTCAGTGAAAACGTCCTCCGTCCTACCTCAAATTCAAGGATATGCTAACCTACTTACCGGTTCATTTGCTCGAGGTGCAGTCGGTTTCGTAATGATGCCGGTAACTGTCCTAAAAGTTCGTTTCGAGTCGAGTACATATGTTCATTCTTCGCTATTTCAGACCGCAAAGGCAATCTACAACGCTCATGGAGTTCGGGGTTTTTTCTATGGCTTTGGAGCAACTTTTGTGAGGGATGCACCTTATGCAGGTATTTATGTTTGGGTGTATGAATATACTAAGAGTATTGCACCTGCTCTACTTTTGCGGTCGCCATTTGCTGGACAATTGACGACAGTAGACGACGCTTCACAAGTCTTATCGTCACCTCTTTCAGTCGTAGTTAATTTAATTTGCGCTGGATTTTCTGCAACGACTGCTGTTACGTTGTCAAATCCATTTGACACGGTGAAGACGAGAATGCAGCTCTTCCCAGATCGGTATGGAACGAACATGTGGACTGCTTTCGCTGCAATACTTCGGGAGGAGACTGGAATGAGAGGGCTCTTTGACGGATTAGGCTTGCGGGCTGTGAGGAAGGGGTTAAGTTCCGGAATAGCATGGTGTCTGTACGAGGAGATGATCAGGTCGTCATAGCATACACGTAAACTTTGTAACCCAACACGCGACGTATCAAGGTGTTCGACGGTGGATAATAAATTAATATTATGGGATTGCATTATGCAAAAATCTATATACAAATGATGTTCATCATTATTCTTTACCAACCACTCAGTTACCCGAACTGCGCTGGGTGGTCTTCTCACTCTGTAGAATGAAAGCCACTGTATCCGCCACCTGCTCTGGCAAGCAAACTGTGCTCTGGCCCGTTCTTCTACATTCCACATCCACTCTACCATCTTTAAGGTAATTGTTTCCAACGACCACGCTCACAGGGAATCCAAGGAACTTCGAATCTGATAGCTTCCAACCAAAACTTTTATCCTCCCGATCATCAATCACAGCCTCGCATCCCGCTTTCCGTAAATCCTGATATATTTTAATTGCGAGGTCATCGATCTTGTCATATTTAGGTTTCGTAACAATCACGACTTCAAACGGACAGATGGCCACTGGCCACGAAAGCCCATAACGATCTCTAGTAACCTCGGCAACTGCACTGATAATGCGCGATACACCAATGCCATAGCATCCCATCTCGATGGGCTTTTTAGTCCCATCTTCAGCAGTGAAGTAAGCTTTCAGTACCGCAGAGTATTTAGTACTGAGATAGAATGTGTGTCCAACCTCGACAGCTCGTGACGCAAGTAGAGTGCCATCCTCACAACGGGGACATAGCTCTTTTGGATGTGATTGCGGGGCAACTTCGACGCATGGGAAACGTATAGTGGTTATGTTGCCAATGTTAACAGATACAGGTAGATCAGGAAGAGAGGATTTCTCAGATACCCGCTCATCAAATATTCGAATTATCCGTTGCAGCATAGGGTCCCCATTGCGTGTGAATTCGCTAATAGGATTGCGTACTGACGGATCATACGTAGGCAATTCTTTCTTAATCAGGTTCTCATTCACGACGCGATCAGGCGGATAGTAGATGACGAGCAGTGTACTATCCGTAGTGAGCCCGTACTTTACCGCCACATTGTCAGGGTCATAGACATGTTTTCCATATGGATACGACACCGCGACCTCTATGTTCGCAGTGTAATCACAAGAGTCACAAGTTATGAGAGTATCCTCGCCTACTGGAGTGATAAAATGAAACTCATGTGAGAGATCACCACCAATAGATCCTGAGTCCGCTTCGGAAACGGCGTATTTGATTCCAATCGTATCAAAGATCGACCTATATGCAACTCTGATTTCCTCATATGTAGAGAGCGCAGCCTCAGTTGTTGTATCGAAACTGTATAGATCCATCATCAAAAACTCCCGCCCTCGTAGCATTCCACCACGTGGCCTCATTTCGTCCCGGTACTTTCGGCCAATCTGATATAACCTTAGAGGCAATTGTCGGAAAGAAGTTATCTCACGTGATACTAGTGAAGTAATTTCTTCTTCGTGGGTGGGGGCCAAGCAAAACTCCGAGTCGCTCGAATCTTTGAGCTTGTATAGCTCAGTATTTTCCCACCTTCCGGTTGTTTTCCAAGCTGTAGGCGATAACAGTGAAGGAAGGGAAACTTCAGAAGCACCAGCCATGTACATATTTCTATGTATTATTGCAGCAAGTTTGCGTTGCACAAAAATTCCTAGAGGAAGTAGAGAGTAAATACCAGCCGACGACTTGCGTATAAAGCCAGCACGAATCAGCAGATCTGTAGTAGATTCGCGCTCGCCAGCTGCAGAGGCAACACTGCCCGAAGGCAAAAAGAACTTTGAGAGTCGCGGATGTGAGATAGCGGCATGCTTTCATTATGATATTGTTAGCTTTGATGCATAACTTGTCCCGAAATGCTTCAAAATGAACTCTCTTACAGTGAATCGTCGTATGTTCGACCTCGATACCAAATTAGAGGTACTACATTTCGAAGTACGCCTTATAATCCCGATACTCTGCTCTGAACAACAGCTTCTCATTGTTGATTATGACAGGGCTCAGCTCACGTTTGCCTGCGCTTGGACTTGCCCAATGGTGACCACGCAACGGTACGTACCGCCTGCTCCAAAGTTCAAGAGCCTATATCCGACTATCGCTAATATGCAAATAGGAAATTCGCAGGACTCCAACACAATTGGGCGCCCATGACTTTACCCCTATATCCGCGTTAAGTGGCATTTACGGTATATCTGTTTACGAGAAGTGTAAAATTTGGGCCACGTTATTAGTTAACCAAAGTGGGGTACTGTACCCTCGATATGGTTATAAAGGGACTTGAGTTGAAGGATAGATTGTACGCCATACCAATCGCCGAACAGGTTATTAGCGGAGTAATACGACATAGCGCGAAGGTTCATTCGACAAAAATATCCTGGTCTCTACTCCAAGATCCTCGTGCTTACTTTGCAATTGAGCACAGTGATTGCACTCATGGATGCTGACGGGAGTTTCACCGAGACGACGCTCTGTATACATGGTATTGATATAACGTCTGCTGCTGACATGGAAATTGGGCATTCGCGCGATAACAGCGAGACTTCTGTTGCAACTAACGGAGATGTCAAAGACACTAGTGCTGTAAATGCAATACGAACCCAAGAAGAGGATACATATTCAGCAGAAGTTGCCGACAAGGCGAATCCACCAGTGGCCACAAACATACTTGAAGCAATAGCGCCAACAGAATCGGAGCCATTTCCTAAGGAGGAAATGACAATAGTAGATCCTGAGCAAACAATGGCAGCTGGGCCAACTACGTCAATGCCGTCACATGAGATCGACACTCACGCAGCAGAAGTCTTAATTGAGGAGCCACTTGTAATATCAGAGACAATCGATCTTTTCCAAGATATATCACAGGCCGGACAGTCGGACTTTTTTAGTCAACTTGCAGAGAGGCCGGCAGATATGGAAACGCTATCTCAAGACGGAATAGTGGATCCCGAGCAAACAATGGCAGCTGGGCCAACTACTTCAATGCCGTCTCATGAGATCGACTCTCACGCAGCAGAAGTCTTAATTGAGGAGCCACTTGTAATATCAGAGACAAACGATCTTTTCCAAGATATATCACAGGCCGGACAGTCGGACTTTTTTAGTCAACTTGCAGAGAGGCCGGCAGATATGGAAAAGCTATCTCAAGACGGAATAGTGGATCCCGAGCAAACAATGGCAGCTGGGTTAACTACTTCAATGCCGTCTCATGAGATCGACACTCACGCAGCAGAAGTCTCAATTGAGGAGCCACTTGTGATGTCAGAAACAAACGATCTTTTCCAAGATATATCACAGGCCGGAAAGTCGGACTTTTTTAGTCAACTTGCAGAGAGGCCGGCAGATATGGAAACGCTATCTCAAGACGGAATAGTGGATCCCGAGCAAACAATGGCAGCTGGGTCAACTACTTCAATGCCGTCTCATGAGATTGACACTCACGCAGCAGAAGTCTCAATTGAGGAGCCACTTGTGATATCAGAAACAAACGATCTTTTCCAAGATATATCACTGGCCGGACAGTCGGACTTTTTTAGTCAACTTGCAGAGAGGCCGGCAGATATGGAAACGCTATCTCGAGACGTTGCTGAGTCGCCAGGGAGTGCGATATTGGGAGATGTGGAACGTCAAACCGAGCGACTATTTGAGCAGGGTGGAAACTCAGTTTTTGCTAACCTTCACCGGTCAGAATCGACGGCGACTGAGAATGTGGCTGGTAAGCTTGACTGTATATACCGTTTCATGCTTGACCTTCTGACAACTAATAGCTGCTATGGAAGAAACCACTATTTCCTTTGGATCTCCAACCCAGGATGACGATTCATTTTTCACGTCTGGTTTTGGTGCTACGTCCGATCAGATTGCGCGGCTTGAATCGCATCCAGAATCCACTGTGTCCGCGGCTAACACCTCTTTCGACTTTCTATTAGATGATAACGACTTTCTTTCAGATGACGAGGTTGAAAATGCTTCAGTAGATGTACCGGTGACTGTGGAGACGACTTCGTCAAACGCTCCAAATTCTTACACTCCATCTCCATACAATTGTGTACCGCAAGTAGTGCCCGTTCAACAGACTGTGCCTCCGAGATCAAAAGCATTTTTTGAAGATTTACCTGCGGTCTCAAATCCGAAAATAGTGCGCCGAATTGATCAGTTTGCGCACCGGGCGGTTCTCTCAAGTGAGCATCCTCAACCGCCGGCTGCTACAAATCTATACGGAAGACCACCGCTCACTACTCCTTCCGCTGTTATCCCTTCGTCTACGAAGTCGTACGGTCAACCAACCATTTCCAGTACATATGCTTCAGCGCCACCCGTCAATAATTTATCTACGTCGCAGCCAGCCACGAGTGTATATAATACGGCTTTGGTGCCACCAACCAGTTCTTACGCTAATCCGGCACAGCAGAATACATTTACAAGATCAACGGCTTCGGACGCCTACGATCCACCATTCATTTCTGGTTCATTTGTCGCTCCACGGCGCGAATCGAGCGCATATAGCCCGCAGTCTGCAGTCCAGCCAATGTCACCACAAACGGGATCAGTTGTACCACATGCTCTACCTTCAATGTCACCTCATTTAACAAACACAGCCCCCACTCAGTCGAAGTATGTGCCTGTGACTGTTTCATTTCCTCCGCCAACGACATCATCAATAACTGAGCCACCTGCCATGTTCCCGTATACTGACACAGATATTCAACTAGCGAAAAATATCTTGCCAGATGCTTCGTCTCATTACACACCAGCAGCTCCCCCGACTGCGACGCCAAATGCTTCATATGCGTCGCGTGCTCACGGACCTCTTCAACCCCCTACAACATCGCACTACACGGAAGCAGTTCCCCTTAATGTCCTGCCACACGCGTTACAGGCGAATGAGCACGGAGCTTCTCAACCTTCCACTACTTCTGAATATGTGTCCACAACAGGGTACGGGTTACCACAGCCTAAAGCATCCCCATATCCTTCGTCACCGCCAACACATCCTCATCTGTACTCAGATATTCCACCAATTGTGCAACCAAAGTCTGCTTCTGTGCCGCCACATCCTGTGGCTGCGCGGCGACCGCCAATACCGCCAGCTCGGACTAGTTCATACGCGCCTCCCCCGCGAGATGCTTATTCGTCTCCGCCACCAAGTCAACCACGATCGGCATTTACGTCGCCTCCCCATTCAGATCAGTATTCAATAGCTGCGCCGTATTCGCTATCTCAGTCGCATGCACCACAGCCCTTGCGTCTGGCATCGTCGCCTCCACAATCTTACCCAATCCCTCGGAGCGTTGCCGCGTCCCCTCACCAGCCGAAGTCCCTGATACCACAACCGCACCCTCTGCTGTCCTGGAGCTCCAGTGGAAAGTTGGTCACTATATTCCCATCGAAGAATCCTAATCTCGGATATGCAGCTACGAATTTAGATTTCCTGAGTTCGACGATCAAAGTGCACAGCGCTAAAGACGTTATGCATGAACTGACAACGGACATTAACGTGGCGAAATTTCCAGGTCCGTTGTACGCTGTGGGAGCGAAAAGTGCAAATAAGTCGAAGAAGAAGGATGCTCTGAAGTGGATGGACGAAAAAATCCCCACTCTGGAAAAGCTGATTTACGAGTCGATTGGTGCGGATGCAAAGATAGAAGCTGAGGATAATCTGGCACTCTGGAAATGCGTTCGAATAGTGTTAGATAACAATGGCGAGCTGGATACTACTACGTCCGAGACTCGTAAGGCAATCAGACATGCACTGATTCCGGAGCTGGTCAGTTCCAACCCCCCAGACGAAATGACAACATTTACCAGTGCTAGCGATATATACCAGAGACATATCAGGTCGACAAGCAATGGATCTATGGGCGGACGCGACATATCTGACTCGAAAACTGTGCAAGTGCAAGCCATTTCTAGCGTGCGAGAGTTACTTCTCAAGGGCGATCGAGAAGGAGCTGTGACTTCGGCTTTGGATAATTGTCTTTGGGCCCACGCGTTACTTATTGCAAGTACAATTAGTAAAGAGAAATGGAAAGACACTGCGCGAGAATTTATTCGTGCTGATGTGTTGACATTGAATACTGCGGATGCCAGCAGTTTGGCTGCTGTCTATGAAGTTTTCGCCGGATGCGGTGACGAAGCTGGTATGTGTGGCTAAGTCTTTGTCAACGATAACTGCTAACTTGTACGCAGTGGACACCTTACTACCTCCAGGAATGGCATTATCTGCTGCTGCAGGTAATGAGGTATCTCAACAGACGCCAGCTCAACTTACCAAGTGGCGTGAGACTCTAGCTATGATCCTGTTGAACCGCTCTGGTGATGACATCGAAGCGATAGCTTCTCTTGGAAGGTTACTGGCTAGGTATGGGCATACATATGCTGCTCATACGTGTTACATATTTGCTAGGCCGCGGACGGTACTTGGAGGTAGGGAAGACTTTACATTACTTGGCGGTGACTACTCGCGACGTCCTTCATCGTTCACTAAGGATCTTGATGTGATCATTCTTAGTGAGATATATGAACTGGCAATATCACTGGGACCGACTGCCGGGCAGAATACTATATTCCCACATTTGCAGTTATTTAAATACCAGCATGCTCTTATACTTGCAGAAAATGGATTTGTGTCCGAAGCGCGAAAATATTTGGATTACATCGGGACGGCGATTAAAGCCACATCGAAGACGTCCTTCGTATACGATGTTGCGTTTATTCAGAGTCTTAGAGAATTGTCTCAAAGACTTTCAGAGACACCGGCCTCGGAATCTCGTTGGTTGGGAGGCATGATTGGTAAACCATCACTTGGTAACATGTGGGGAAATTTTGACAGGAAGCTTGCCCAATTTGTAGCAGGTGATGATGAGAATCCATCTTCTACCGTCCAGGGTGGTGATAATTCTACGGACGGCAGATTCCGGAAGCTGGCTAATAGTCCTGGATTATCGCGACAGCAATCAACCACGGATATGGCAGGATTATATATTTCTGGACAGACCTTCAGCGGAACCGGGACATCATACACCCCGCCTACATCTGGAGGTGTAGCGTTGCATAGTTCCAGATTATACGGATCGTCTCCTTCATCGGCTCGAACTTCTCTTTATATCCCGCAGAATGACGGGTATGGCAATTCGATGGAAAATTCTGGGTCATACGGGCCGCCTGTCTCGAATCCATATGCGCCAGCTCGAGAGCAGACATCTTCTCCATATACCGGGTCAACCTATGCTCTTCCTATCGACGGTCCGAAGTTATCGTACGCGCCACCCACAACGTCATATGATTCACTGACCACGTCCTATGAGCCCAGGACAAAGTCTCGCGAATCTGCAAAGAGTTCCTACGAACCGCTGACATCAACGTATAATTCGAATGAGCCATCTGAGTTATCACATGAACCACCAAGAACGTCATCTGAGCTAGTGACACCGTCATTTGTGACGGCGGATGATGGGTCATATCATGCTCCAGCTATTTCTTATGGATACGACCTGCCTCGAGGCCCAATGTCATTTGGATATGAACCTCCATTAGCTAATACGCAGAATGGCGAGATCGGAAAAGAGATTGAGGTGCCACTAACTGAGGAAGTCACATCTAGTACCTACGCGCGCCTTGAACAGAATGAATCCAGTTATGAGGCACACGGAGGGGAGAATGTAAGCTCCAGGTATGATGATTTCGATGACGACGAAGATTTGGGTCTGGGAAATAATGCTCTCAGCCAGCATAAGAAGCTGGGTCATGGTGGATCAGGAGAGTCTGATGATAAGACTGATGGCGCTAAAGACGAAGATCAAAAGGAAGAAGAGAAAGGTGAGATAATTTTCTTTTGCTGTTCTATGGTATGCTAATTGACTGGATAGAGGAGAAGCCAGCATCCAGAGGTGGATGGTTTTCCTGGTTACATCGAAGTGCCGAGAGTCAGGAGAACAAACCGAAGGCAATTCGTGCGAAACTGGGAGAAGGAATGCAGTTTGTTTACGACAAGGAACTGAAAAAATGGGTTAATCCTAATGTGCGTACTATCTGATGCCGACTTAGTGTTATGGGCGCTTATATATATTAGGATCGTGACGCGGGCAATGCACCACCAACGCCGCCTCCTCCTCCGAGGAGCAAGGCTCCAACTCCAACTGCAACTCCAGCTTCCACAGTCACTAGTACAGCCGCATCGATGCCGTCACCGGCCCGGCTACCGGCGTCCGCGCCTGCCACTCCTATGACAGCAGCGTTACCTCCTATGCCTGTACCCCAGCGATCGGGCGCCCCGCCCCCGGCGTCGTCCGCACCTCCGTCTAGTGGGCCTCCGCTCACTGGTATGCCGTCATTAACAGGTTTGCCTGAACAGCCAGCAGGAGCAACGCGTCGCGGAAAGAAGAGACCTCAGTACATTCCGCCTCCAGCCCTGTAAGGTCTGCTGAAGGACATATCAATACGATATTGAGAGGAATGTATTGATTAGTTTTTGCATTAAATTTTTCTGTTTAAATTTGAGATATAATTACCGCAAACCGATGCATTTGAAAGCCATAATTGTAAATTATTGCCGCGGTCCGAGGTTTGATGAGAATTAATATATGATACGGTGATAATCTATGCGGTAGGGTTTCTGCATTATCTAAGCAAAATGACATATCTAGAACGCCACGACTAATGGAACCTGAATGTATATACACCAGGCTCCTCATAAAGCACAAGCTGTTAATATTCTATTCGCTTTTTTGACATTAATGGAGCTTTTGTATATAGCCCTGCTGGATTAATCGCTCGACGTCTCCTTGCCGCACATAGAATTGACTATTTTTGGTAAGTGTAATTAGGCTCCAAGACACACGTTAGCCAGAGTGTGCTATCTAATACAGTATTGACATAATCAATAACTCACCCATATTCTGTCTGTATTTCACCGGCATCTTTTAATACCCGAACATCGATGAACAAATCTCTCGGGGGCTCCATTGATCCAGTTAAGTCAATATCTGTCCATTCGCCTTTCAGTTCAGCCAGTACGTCTCCGTACCCTCTAAAGTACTCTTCTTCGTCTGGATGCCATCCTGATGACACAGATGGACGGTCACTGAGCGCCACTCCCGAGTCTCCTTCAGAGCCTATGCTCGTTGCCTCAAATCCCGACCATACCAGCGTCTCGAGCCTCCGTGCTCTTAACTTGTGATATGCTAATAAACACCGTTTATTCCTCCGCATACATATCTGAAGCACAAAGATTGCACAGGACACGCGTCTATCTTGTGAGGCGCGAAAGTTCGGACCTTGTTGGTCAAGAAGAATCTTCACGTCGCGCTGGAGGTCGCGGATTTCTCGGATGATTGAGTTCACAAGATCTGCCTGGTATGCCGGCAGCACGTCTAAAGATTGAGTCCGCTTTGAGTCCTGGATTAGCTTTGCTGCCAGATCACCGTACATTGTTGTAATTGATATATGGTTACTGAAGTGCATACAATTGAGGCCGACATGTACGCGTTCCTTCGCGTATGTGTCCGGGTAAGAATACTAGGCCGGGTAAGTTCCGTAGCACACCACAGCCTGCTGTAATATTGTTCATTGCCGGCCACAATTCTCTGTAAAGATCTTATAACAAGGAATGAGTTGGGCCATCTATGGGCTCATACTGTCCAGTGGTGGTTTCTGCTTCCACTGCATTGTACTTGTTGTCAATGCAGTACAAGTGAAATTGTTGCAATTCAAAATGAACGAAAACAAATGAAGATTTTATTGCTGCTACCTGAACGCAAAGTCTGACCGCCGGCAGCAACGATTATTATAGCCAACATCCCCGTCTGAGCAAGAATCCTCATTGAAAAGTATTAGGCATTTGCACAGAGTGGTGACCGAAGACTTGCAAAGGTGGTTGCTGCAGTGATGCCACTTACTTAATTTAGATATCCAAAAAAAGGGAGCAACATGGCCGGACCATGAACAATTTCATGCCAAGTACAGTCATGCGATCGAAGCAGCACATCCCTGGCAGACTGCTGCTCCAACTTATGTCTCTTCGGCAGCGACGTCGCAGAATCAATCGTCATCACATTACATGCAGCAGTAGAGCATTCAGTTAATAATACCTCGGCTACTTACCGCTAATCGCAAACCTCAGACATGACAGCAACACTCAACGTCTCCCGAAAGCAGCAAAGTTTCTTAAGAAGCGCTGTCAGAAGGTCAAGCTGCATGATTAGGGAAAGGTAGCAAATTCGGGACCGTTTTGTTCGGGATAAACCGTTGTGTTCGGGATAACGAGTCTGACTAGTTGGACAACGAATCTGGCTGCCTTCCGATTTCATTCCGATAGATTCTCACTTAGGTGATCTCAAGTTCTATGCTTCTCCTATGTATACTTATTTGCATTATTTTTTGTTGTTGTTACGTATGTATACTATTCGTTTTGTTATGGGAAATGTGGCAGTTGATCAGGACGTAAGCATTGCAAGAATGGAAACGTATATACATTACCATGTCCAATTAAATAAAAGTTTGACTAGATTTACCGAAATGTGAATCATCTTAAACACGACTTAAGGATAACGGTAACTCGCCTTTAACTACTTGATTGGAGTTTTAAGCTTTTGAGCGTTGGCGTTAAAGCCTCAACGGCCACCGGTGAGAAAGTTTAGGAGTTTACCAGCGTGGGACTTCCATGCAGACTGTACTCGTTTGGGTTGTTTTTATTAGCGACCAGAAAGCAACGCCTTAACATTATGTTGTAGGCGACTTATAGTGTCCGAGAGTTGCAATAGCATTAAACGATTATCGAATAGAAACTATAGGAGAATGGAACGGTAAACGGTCTACAAGGAGACAACAGGGAATAATACAACTTTCGCATATTTGCAGCGTTTATTCAGTATATCTAATGTCGACCGAACAAAACCTTACTCTTCTTCAGCAACGAGACTCGTTCGAACTCGCATCTCTAGTGTCGTCGAGTTCTACCGACGGTGACGGTGGTGCTACTTCATCACGAGGCTCATCGGGCAGACTCTCCAATCTCGACTACGTAGACGATGAGATTCAGAATCAGCAGCTATCGTTTGACAGTGTGAGAAGGCAGTCATATGGAGAATCTTTATTTGACTATGGGGAGCATATGTTCCCGCTAGCTGCGAGTGCAGACGCTAGAGATGGGGCATTACCACTAGAAAAACAGAAGCGATTAGGTATATTGAATGGGCTGGGTCTTGTTATAGGAGTGCAGATTGGGTATCTGCTTTAAACTACTTGTTCACAATATGTGTGCGGTTGCTAACGTCTTTGTAGTTCTGGTATCTTCTCATCTCCAAGTCAGGTGGATGCGCAAGCCGGATCTCCGGGTGCATCATTACTTGTCTGGCTAATTGCGGGACTGCTAGCTTGGACCGGCGCAGCCTCATATGCTGAACTAGGAAGCGCTATTCCATTGAACGGTGGCGCACAAGCTTATTTGCATCACATTTTTGGTCCGCTTCCGGCATTTTTGTTCGCTTGGACTGCCATCACAGTTTTGAAGCCGGGCAGCATGGCAATTATTGCAATCGTTTTCGCGGAATACATTGGCCGACTGATTTTCTCGCATGGAGCACCTGATACTGCAACAGAAAGTACGTCTACTGAAGAAAGCATTTACTCGCCGCTATGGTTCAATAAGACAGTTGCAGTAGCTGGTATATTAGTTGTCACCATTATCAATGCAATCAGTACGAAGTTAAGCACGCGAACTGGAGATATTTTCTTATTTTTAAAGATATCGTCGCTTGTAGCCATTACGGTGATTGGTTTAGTTGTTTTAGTATTTCGCAAAGGTGCGGAAAATTTTACTGAGGGATGGTTTGCTGGCTCCTCTTCGTCACTGGGAAATTATGCTATTGCATTATACGCTGGGCTGTGGGCATTTGATGGTTGGGATAACTTGAACTACGTTGCCGCGGAGATGAAGAACCCAAGAAAAGACTTACCTTTAGTCATTCACCTAGCAATGCCCATTGTTATCATTTGCTATTTGGCCGCGAATCTGGCCTACTATGAAGTGCTACAAAGTTCAGAATTGGCGAAGTCAAGTACTATTGCGCTGGCGTTTGGAGAACGAGTGTTTGGCCGAGTTGGAGCCATTGTATTTACCGTCTGTGTCGCATTATCATGTTTTGGTGCATTGAACGCTATAGCATTCACGTCGGCGCGGTTGGTATACGTGTCCGGAAAGGATGGATTCCTTCCTACGCGGTTTGGAAAGGTTAATAAGAAGACGGATACTCCAATTAACGCGCTGTTGCTGCAAGCAGCGCTCACGATTGTGTTTATCTTAGTTGGAGAGTTTAAGAATTTGCTGACATTCTACGGTGAGTAGAGCAGTGACATCGTTGAGTTAGACTAATACTTTCAGGCGTTGCCGGCTACTTGTTTTACTTCCTCACAGTACTGGGCGTGATTGTTCTAAGGGCGCGCGAGCCTGACCTCGAGCGGCCTTACAAGACATTCATATTAACGCCCATAATGTTCTGCTGCGTTGCCTTATTTCTCATCTCCAGAGGTATTTTTTCTGCGACATTTGAGGCTTCGTTTGTGGCACTTTTTGTCCTCGCCGGAGTTCCAGTGTATTACTGGCGTGCGGGAGGTGGACTACATAAGATACCTGTACTGGGATGGTTTTTCAGGCCGAAGACGCAACATAATGATGGCACAACGGGGTATATAGGAGGTCACAATTGAACACTGCAATGCATTCTGGAATGGGTATGATATGAGAGCTGGGACAGCAAAGGTTAACTTGTAGATAATTTGGCGACAATGAACATTTTGGACAAAGGTTGTATTTATGTAGTTGAACATGTTGTAGGTCCTTCCATTATAAGGTCGGCTATTTGCTGTAATGGTGCACAGTCGTAATAATTACAGACATTATAAATACGTACTACACGACAAATCCCAAACAGGATAGACAAATGAAAATACCCCACAATACCAAGAGAATGCAGAATACAACAAAGTTTGTTATAGGAACGCAAGTCCTCCAAATCATAAATGAGAAGAATTACAAATGTAGAAGCCAACTGTTACTTGTTCTCACTGACAAACAGTTGCCTTGATACATCCCCATCTTCTCTCTTCGGTTCGCCGACGCCGACCTGTCGCAACATTTTATGCACCCAAGCTCTCTTCTCGCTGGACATCTTGCCTTTCTCTAATGAACTTACGGGGCCGGCCATACCAAGTGGCGTAGGCGTACCGACGTTGCTGCTGCTGTTGGACCTGCCACTTTTATCAGATAAGGATGCTCCCGGACTCGACATGGGAATCTTGGATCCAGAGCCAGGAGTAGAAGATGGTGTACCCTGCCGCGTGTTCTTCTTCGACTCTTTATCCCTTTGTATTCCTTTCCATCTAGGCGACGGCGATAGCTTTGAATTCGGCGTACCCGGATCCACGACATTTAACGATGAACCGCTAGACGCGTGATAGAGAATGTAATTGCTTAGCCACTCGGCGAGATCGGTCCATCCACCTCCAACGCGAACCATAACCCTTTCGGCAATAATACGGACCCAGATAACCTGAGGTGGCGCATTCGGACGCTGAAGTAGGTACTTTCGAGTCTGGCCGTACCCTGCTTCTTTGAGCGATGACGACGTGGTTGTCGTCATAAGCTTATATGTGCTAGAGTTGGTGACAGGTGCCTTCGGCTGTTCGGCGGGTTCAATATTGAGATCGCTTCCAGGCAAAGTAGTAAGAATATGCCGAATTTTAAGGTCGAGAGTATACTGTGATGACATTGGCATAGACTCGTCGGACGTCTTAGCTGTCGCAAGAGTACCCCGAAGTGATGATACGTCAACGGATAGACGCTTTGGATCGTTCGCGTCGAGTTCCGCTGAAGTCGAGGACGAGCTGTGAGCATGACTGGAAAGCAGATTACGGCCGCGGTAGCGATCTTTGGCCAGAACTTCGTACTCTAATCGTTTGCGCTGTTGCAGTGCATGTTCGTCATCGATGGGGTTGATATCAAGCTCCTGAGCGACCCGAATTGGAGATGGAGAGTGTTTACTGGTGTAGCGCACGGGTATGAATGACGGACTTTCGGCGCTCTGTCGCTGAACGCGGTCAAGATCGAGAGCAACTCCGCCTTCTGTAGCCTCTAACGGTCCAACTGGCAATGTAAGGCCAGGAGTGTGACCTATTCGTGATACAGGTAATCGCGCTTCAGAAGTGTCGAGTAACGGTTCCTTTTCGGGTAAGGCCCCCATCCCGGTGGAATACGGCGAAGCGACAGTGGTCCCAACTGACGATGTTCGCGTGTGTGCCGCCCAGTCTTCTGTTATGTCAGTATTGTATCCGTCAGCGGAGCTTTCCGTCGACATCGAACTTGACGGTCGGGGGACAATAGGTTGTGATATTACGTGTGGAGGCGCAGCCTGTACCAACTCCAGCGCTTCCGTCCCCTCCGATAACAGTAGCCCTTCCTCATCCTTATCGAATGATACCGCAGCAACTGACATTTCAGCTTGCTCTGGTTTATGTAGCCGATCTGACTCAATTTGACATTCAATTATATCCTCCTCTTCCAGCTCTTGCCGACGAGTAAACTCCTGGACTAGTGTATTTTCTGCTTCAGCATCCAGCCGAATTCTCTGCGTCTCCCAAGCGGCCGCCAACATGTCGGCATCCGTATCGTTCTCTGTACCGCGAGTCTCAATCTCTCGCTCGATCTTTCCTTCAGTTACAGGATCAGTATCGGAAACAGATACACTGGCAATCTTCTCTTCCATTCTCTCGACGTCGTCAATCCAACTCTCAGGAACAGGTTCCCTCGATAATTCGATCAAATGATCTATCATTGAACCTGCATTTACGACTCTTGCCTTTGCGTCATCGTATGAGCAGAGGCTTATTTCTGAAAGCTCATCTTGGATTAATAAATGCAGACGAGAGACGTCCGCTCGATTCTCATAGGTGACTAGTAGGAGCTCGAAGACGGACAGGGTAGTTAACAGTCGAAACATGAGCGCCGTGAGCAACGCTTCGGCGTCCGTGGCATGAGCACGTAGAGCTACTTCCGTATTACTATCTGCTTCAGATCTGATACAAAATAACTAACGAACTTACCTAAAACTGTTCGCTTTAACTCTTCAACATCATACCTGTCTGCATTCTCCCTAGCGTCATCGCATCGTCTCTCAATCTCGGCTATAGCAGACGCTGTACAAAGATCCTCCCACTCACACTTCCATGTCTTCATCTGCTCCATCTGAGTGCCAAAATACTCGAGCATTTCCAAAGCCTGAACTAGGTGTTCGTGAAGCTCCTTATGCCGAGGTGCAGCGTCAAGGAGGCTTCTGATCTGACAAGGTGGAAGACCGGATACGTGTAGAATTGATTCAGGATCTGAGCCTTGCAACAGACCAGCTGAAGAGAGATGCTCTATACTTCCCATCCTACTCGTTTAATTTAGCGACGGAACTAATCAGGATGCCGAAATGGAGCGTATGGACATTGACAGTAATTGACGCTAGTCATTGATAAGAAATGACTCAGCTGAAGGCACATACAAATATACCTATAAGTATGCGCATGCTGATGACGGTCGATTATCTATAACAAGGGGTGCAGACGAGAGTAGAAAGTTGCAATAGCAGTAAGATGAGAGGCGGGCCGAGTGGTGCAGATTTGGGAAGTGCGCTGCCCTAATCCAGAAGGGGAGTTTACTTTGTAACTGTATTGTTCTCCATACACACAGTATGCTAATATGCTAAATATTCCGCCTTATGCTAACTATTCCTTTGCCATTAACTGAAGGGTTTACCTGCGTATTTAGTTAACGGAATTTCTACTGTTACACAGGTTGTCGCAACGCATACTATCTTGTTGGCGGGACCTCTAACCCTAAACCGCATTGCCGGAGAAAATTGCAAGCTCCCACCTACATAAAACCATAAACCACAGTGACGCGTGGCTTTCCAAAAACGAAAATAGAGATCCCTCCTTCTAAATCCAGCGGATGTCACAAGGTGAGCATCCACGCAGCTAATCATTAGGGTCAAGAACGCAATTGGAATTCGCAGCCTCCGATGGAGGCTCTTGGAGATTGCCGCAAGGTGATGCCCGAGGACGACAATTTGCATCTGCAGCCTCCTCATTCACCCCGTGGTAAAGAAAGTGACACACGGACTGTGTCTGGACGCTACGGATACGTTCGATCAGTTGCATCAGCTCCGGCAGTTCGGCAATCGGTGAGACTAGAAAGTCCAAATATAAGACTAAAGAATGCCTATCAGGGGCCCGGGAACGAGGACGATATCGCAGGAGGTCTCGCGCGATCGTCCGTTCCTCCGACGCGCCGGAGAATCGTCAGATCCCAATTGACAGAAATCAAGATGCGTTGTGCTGAAGTTAGTGACGTAACATTGTTACTTAGGAGTTAAGTTGTCGCTGATCTTTCGTTAGGCGGACTCAAACGTTCACGGTGAGGGTGAACGTACACAGGAGTTGAACGACGATTCTGAGCCACGTGCACACAAGCAGAAGAATACGGCTTGCAATTCAACTAGTTCGCAACCAGATTCTTCCTTTTCTAAGAGTCCAGCGTCGAACACGAGTGGAATTGCACATTCTGTCCGACAAGGTCGTCGTGTGGTGCCAAGAAGTAGTATCACATTAATCAATGATGAGCCAGCCGTTATTCCATCCTCCCTACATTTGCAAGCATCGGACCAAACTAAAGAGTCGATAAGTCCTACTGAGTTACAACCAGCTGCAGTACCTGCAGGCCACAAATCAGTACAGCCATCTTGCACTACACGAACAGGACGAGTGATCAAACCTCGCAATCCGGTTCTCCTGGATGTGCAAAAAACTCAGGCCAAACCCGAACAAATAATACCCTGTTCAACTTCGGAGATGCTCAACAACGCGAATTCAAAGCTTCAACTTATATCACAGCGCCAGCCTGAAAAGGCCAGCAGTTCTTCGACACCTGAACCAGCAATGCCTCCGAAACCCGGAACAGTCTTCAGAGAGCTCAAGGAGCTATTTTCAGAAGAGGGCGAGGATGGATCACCTGATTTGTCTGATCCGGATGAAGATATAGTTAATGACCCGGACATGATGCAGAGTTTATTTCCAATCATTGGGGTAGAACCTGCCTTTGAGGACAGCAGTAGTCTGGCATATGCCTTTTCCTCCAACGCTGAATCTCGATCTGATTCAGATTCCGCCGACACTTCCTACTCACGCCAAAGGAGACGTGAGTCGCGATCCAGACCTTTGTCACGAACACCAAGAGTAGTTCAGAGCCAAGAGAGAAAGCGAAGGTTGAATTTATATGCCCTAGAAGTCGAAGTCGACCGCCATCCCAAAAGCCTTTGCGGTCATGATAGAACGCAATCGAATTCTAGTAGCACTGAGTCGAAAAATCTACGATTAGAAGCCGATTGCGAGGAATTCGAGCCATATGCGCTTAGGAACTCCGACACGGAAATAAAGAGTGAAACTGAGGCTACGCGTGCTGCTAGATCGGGACAAAGATTAGACGTTCACGTGGAAAATACCACTGGAGACAAACGTGCAGATATTCCACGTAACACGTCGGATGAGGACGAGGAACTGCCTCCAACGCAGGTAATTGATGACGAGGCCGCATGGTTACTACCCTCTCAACTAATTCATCGTGTCTCTGCGCATTGCTCGAGCGACTCAGTTGCTATGGCGACTCCAAAAATGTCGATGCTGTCCTCCATTCAATCGTTCGAGACTGTCCCACTGATACAGCCAATCCAATCTCAATCTGGGGTGCTACCTCTACTATCCACCAATGGAGAGAATTCGGCGCAACCCACCAAACAGCTTCACCTGTCTGCATCTGCAACAAACAGCTGTGACGAATATAAGGTTTTTTTTGCGGAACTTGATCAAAAATTGCCGACAACCCAGGTTGAGCTAGGATCGCTACACGGAAGACGCGCAACGAAAAGAAGTGTTTTCCCCACCATACCTGCTGGAGTGCATGTGCACGACGATTCTTTCGTTCCTGATACTCCAGTTCACTTGTTAACAACCAAGTCGCCCGGAAAGTCGACATCAGATATTGTGAAGGCAGCAGCGAATAGGTCTGTGGTGAAGCGTGCATCTTCGTCATATTGTGATACCACTTCCGACGTATCTGAAGTCATTGATCCCTTACCGTGTGCTCAGGCAATCCAACTGGAGTCCATAGCGACTACACAGGTTATAAAGTCTTCTGATATTAACAGCGCGGCGAACAATCCACTCACAGATACTCATATCTCTCCGGCACTTGCGTCTGTCATAGCTGGGGAAAAAATGTCAGGTTCTCAGCCAGCGGTGTTATCAATGGTGGAGAGCAACGACTCGACTACACGCTCTACTATGGAAATTCTCGATTCGCGGCCAAACTACTCGACATCAGCGACTAGTTCTAATGACCCCAGGCTACTGGCGTCGATGCCTACTTGGCTGTCAAACATGGAAAAATGTGGAGGGCAAGAATACATTGCATTTGACGACGAAAGTTCAGAGACGTCGAAGCCACTGCGCCCAAATGATAGAAATAGTGAAATTAAAACTCTGTCGGATATGTATGCGTCAGACGAAGGAGGCAAAGGCAAACACATCGTTAGCAATGAAGATGAAGAAAATGCGAACGATGACGGGTCAGCGCGGCGTTCCTTGCGAAAGAGGCGGCCACCTACACAATTCTCACCAAGGCCAATCATTCCCTCTACGGCTCGAAGGACTCGTAGGTCAGATAAATTCTCGTCGGATTATCTACTCAATAATGCTAAATCGGCGTTAGTTGATCTTCCAGATTTATCAGTATGTTATATATTTTCGTGACCATGACCAAAACAGTGCTAATGAACTATAGATGTTCATCAGCGAAGATGCTTTCCGAAGACTTTCTATCGAGGATCGCCGAGATATCATGCAGTACATCCTCCCAATAGATCGTGCGTCATCTACATCTCCCGTCCCAGGCTTCTTCAGGAATGTTGTTATTCAAGATGCCGCAAGACAGCTGCAAGCTGATATCGGACTTGGCAGATATACGAAGAGTTATGCTGAGCAATACAAGCGTGCCACAGCTGCTATTGCCAACGGGGAAACTGACGAGTATAAGGAAGGCCAGTTTGAGTTGTGGTGGGGACAGAAGGCCAGGGGTACTAGGGCGACATAGAAATCTTGGTGCACCAATCGTTGAGATTGCATTTTGTATTTAGTTACGTCTCGAGATACGTCATTGACTTCCACATCAATATGTGCAATAGCCATCCAACACAAACCAGTGACCAGTAACATAGTTAATAACACAACTTCCCGCACTTCACCACAATAAAATCACCATTTAGAAAGTCAGTTGCTTGTAGTCCCCATTACGGTAAACAAAGACATATTCTTGTAGAAGACTGGTAAGACAAATTGCAGAAAATCATGGACCGAGGGAAACTCATATAGAAGTCATCCTAGCGATTGGAATGTGGCTCCGCGATGGATACCGAGAGGGTCTCATCTGCTAGCTGAACATTTTGACTGTTCCCTTAGCAATGGCGAATGAGCTTTTTCTGACCTGAGTGATAGAACATATCACTGTAATCCTGCAGCGCCGGCAGCTATACCTTCCCAGCTTGCAGTTCATTCAATGTCCATTCCACCAGCTAAATGCGTCACAGTTGCAATTCTTTGATACCACCGTCCAACAACAGGCACTTCAACCTCTAAATATTTCTTAACATTATCCTCAAACCAACAGACTGCGCTTATGTAGGTTCGGTATACCTGACAGGGATGGCGGCAATACAATTCGAGGTCCGAGATTTTCTACCTCCACGCATTTGACGATGGGCTAGTATGTTCTGACTAGAACGATACCTAAATCTGTGGCAGCCACGATTGCAAAACAGGAACTAAAGTTGCACAAACCCTTTGATGGAGATCGATGGCTATCACTATTCCTTACGCTGTGTCCGCAATAGACGACAGGTGCATCGAGAACATCAATTCGCCCTTGGTTGACAATATACCTAATATTATCATACTAATAAAACATTTTATTACACAAAATAAAACGCCCAACAAAGTAAATAGAAGAAGATGAATATCTAGCTCTGATCATACTAACCACTCAAAATGTTATACCACCCATCCTGCACCCACTCGCGTCACGTTCGGCCAGGCCGCCATACCAGTCGAATCCAGGGACGACAAGAATGACTCGAAGAAAAAAAATAAAAGACGACAATACCAAACAAGATTATATCTCCATCTAAAATGCAATAAAGAAATAAAAACAAAAACACTCCCAGCTGTCTGCAAGATTAATGGTCGCATATATTTATGTGTAGATTTGACTGAGGCGAGACAACTATAATTTTGAAGAGGCGATCCGAAAATTAAAAGATGGATAGATACACAAAAAGAGAAATGACTCGGTGCTATTCGACTGCCGAGCGTTTACCGCTGTCGGACCTTGGCGTATGTCGGCGGTCGAACGCGGCGTGTGATAACCTTGACAAGAAATATCGGCACTAATGCGGCAGCCGTCGCAACTGCCGTCTTCCAGAAGAATGGTCCAGTGATGATATAATGTAAGTCTGCACCTGTTAGTTGAAGTCATGTCATGTAATGAAACAAGAATATACACACCATAATAATCTCCAAGAAAGGGAATGGATGCAATATAAGCGCCAATTGTGACAATCTCAGTAGCAAACATGATCTTGTTCCAAGTGATGATCTCCATAGCGACCATCAAAAGCTCGTTCAAAAACAGAGCCGTGAAGCTGACGGACACCATCATCTTGAAAACAGACATATCAAAGCCGACAAGAATCTGCGCAATGCCTTGTATTATAGAACCCTGGTATACTGAAATGAGGACCCATATAAAGAAAGTTAAGTATGATAGGGAGCGGCCCTCCGTCAACTCCTTATAAAGTTCTGGATACATTTCAGCCAGGTCCTCGTCGACGTCGCGGTCAAGGACCATAGAGAAGACAGGCATCATTGTGTAGATTGTAGCGTAACCAACAAGAAGTAGACCTTGGTAAAGCGCAAGTGGCTCGAATGATGAGGAGATCGAGTAAACTGCCTGCGCTATGGATATGATGAGCCCACGGTGGATAATAAACTGCGCGAGCTTAGCAGATTGCTTATATGAATTTCGGCCGTGCCAAACGAGAAGCTTAGTGAGATAGCAGAACTGCAAAATCGAGAAATCAGCTGCAAGCGAAGCCTGGCGACCTTCCTTCCCAACAATGCCCACGCCGACATCGGCTGCTTGGATCATGCTGACGTCGTTACCACCGTCGCCGATACAACAAACTCGCTTTTTTGTCCATGTCTTTATCAGCTTTGCGATCTCAGCCTTCTGCGTAGGGGAACATCGGCAAGCAATAACAGCCGGAAGAGTCACAGCAACCTCAATAAACTCCTTCTTATAGACATCCAAAAATAACGCCAGTGATTCACCATCGATAAGCAAGCAGCAATCACCCTTGCTCCGTAGGTATTCCAGCTGGTCGTACGCAATTTCATTTCGTGTCATTCCGGCGATGGTGTGAATATACTGGCCCCTTGGAACGAGCTTCGCAGACACGGCAACACATCGGGCTGTTTCGACTTTATCGCCAGTCAGCATCCAGATTTTAATGCCTGCATTCCGTAGTAATTCCAACGACGGCTTAACATTCTCCTGCAGCTTGTCTTCGACACCGGTGAGACCGAGTAATTCCAAATCCTTCTCAAGATACTCCGAAACCACGCGTAACATCGCACTATCACGGTCCTTCAAAACTAAAGATGCAGCAGTATACTTCTCCAAAAAAATATTATAAGCTTCAGTAGTCAATTTCTTGCGACCGATAACCAACGTTCGCAGACCTTCGCGAGCCATATTGCCAGTTTCCTCCTCAAGCCAGTCGTTTTTCTGCACGATACGAGCCATAATGCTATCCGCACCCTTCAAGAAAAACCAGATCTCGTCCTTCTCCGAGTCACGTACGACAATACCCATTCGCTTGGTCTCGGACGAGAATGGAAAAATCTGAAGAATCTCAAGACTTTGCTCGGCTTTTGATGCGGCGTATGTCAAAACAATAGACGAGCGATCACGCTTTGCGAGCATCAGTCCAACACTTGCTGTCCATTTGACTATTGCAATCTCATCTGGGGATGCGGCCTGATATGACGACTCGCCATCCTCATAGACCGGAGTGACATTGTGGCACACCGCCAAGGCGAAAACGAGATCACGGACACGGACTCCTATATCACGACGGGATCGAGTATTTTGAGCTGAACCAGAAACATATGCAGCAACTTCGTCCATGGCCTCGCCCGCATATGAAACAGTTCCAACATGAATCTTTTTCAGCTCCATATCGTTCTGAGTAAGCGTACCGGTCTTGTCGGTAAGAAGATATTCGATTCGCCCAAGATCTTCGGGGATAGTGGACGTTCGCACGATAGTTTCCGGTATCGCCTTGTCATGCTCGATCAAATACGCGTAGACAGACTTGCCAAGATCCAGATTGACACGGAGCGAAACCGGAATAATGGATGAAAAAAGAACGAGGAACCGAAAAATTGAAATGTACCACTGTCCGCGAAAGCCAGACAATCCGACCAACAACAGTGATAACAAGAACACGCAAATACACAAGATCTTAGAAAGACTGTTAATTTCGAGCTCAAGCAAGCCAACTTTTGCACGAGCCTTGGACGTGTTCATTGCTTGTCTAGTTTCTTTTCCAGTGTAAATAACACAGCCAATAGCATGGCCAGACGCGAGTACAGTGTTGGCCCAGAGAGTATTGTCGATCGATAGCGGCAGATTAGCCGAGTCGAGAGATATTCGACCGAGGAAGGAGTGAATGGACTTCGATGGGGCGGTGGCGGTTATTTGTACTGATGACAACGTCTCGTTTGGCAGAGACTGGGTAAGAGGGCACGCGATCCTACTTCGTCAGTGGCAACTCATCAGAAAAGTTTGTAATCGCAAAGTTACCTCAGCTTCCAATCCGTCTCGCCGTCCAGCTGGTCGGTACGAATAAATGTCTCGCCGTTAGCTTCGGACGACTTCAAAAGGATCATGTCAGCGGGGACTCGCTGATCTTTTTTGATAAACACCAAGTCGCCGACTTTAAGATCCCTAGACCGCACAAAATCGACTTTACCAACAACCTCGTAGCCCTCCTTATTAGCTTCAGCATCTCGCCGTCGGCGCGAGATGTCATCCAGTGCCTCCTTGCTCATAGTGACGAAGAGGACAAATGCAAGCGGCAAGATATACGACGAGAGATAACCTATCCTGAGAGAAGGCACGATCTGGGAAAGGGCGACGATAAGGAAGTAGAGATTGATGAAGAACTTGAATTGCTCATAGAGAATGATTGGAAGGAAGGTGATTGGGTTGTATTTCGCGTTGGAGATCGCGTTGGACGGGAACTTGCCGTTTTTTGCGAATGGTACGACGACTCGCGATGGTCCGGTGGGCTCGGGCTCCTCGGACTCGTGGTCGTCGTTATCGTCGATCTTGGACATGAGCGGAACGCCGTCTTCGTTGTAGTTATCGTCGCGGATGCGGATGGCGACGTCGCCGTTGGGCGAGCGATACTCGTCCATGCCGGCTAAGTCCTTCAAAGAAGGCGCGTGCGGCATGGTGTGGAGTGTGATGGCCGACGTGGACGAGGCGGATGAGGCGGAAGAGATGCGTCGTGAATCGGCTGCCGTTGTGCTGGTGTTTGTCGTGTTGTAATTGATCGTAGGGGACTTGTCAATCAGCGGCTGCTGGGCTTTATCAGACTCACTAAAGCCCAGAGGCATGCGGATGGCGACTGCAACTGCGGCGGTGGCAGCAGGCAGACGTATGCAGTGCGACTGTTTGCCACAATTCTGCTTCCGAAGTGCGTTACTGGGTAACAGGCGGGTCGATGCGAACAAATGCAGTGCTTGTGTCGGGAGGGTGCACTCACAGGGTCGTGATGGTAGCTAGGCTCATGGTGGTGGGAGTGGGCAGGCGATGAGAGTCTCGCTGCTGATGGCTAGGGTTAGGGCTACAGAACCAACTTGCTTCTCCTGTAGGTTTGGGCTAGGATATTTGTAGCTAGCACGAATGTCGTGAGCCAATTAAGTACACGCGAATCTTTGCTGATTAAACCTTAATGTGGGTCGAAAAACTCGATATCAATGTTGGCATATTAGACAAAGTAAATGGCATATAAAGCATACGTCTAGCAACGTTCCGCAATTGAGCCAAATAGACGGCGTCATCAATCCCATTGTGCGCGATAAACAATCGTATTGACAATTAAACAGGCCGCAACAATGACTCTTTTCTGTAATAAAAACAAGCACTATCTATCATAATAAGCATACAAGGCAATCTCATGAACCTATTAACCTAAACTCCTAAGCCAGGCCAGAAATGCAGATCAAAACAACCTCGGCTCCGCCTCCCCAGTAGTCCGAATGCCCAAGTCCTCAACCATCCGCACTGTCTGCTCAGATATACACAAGCACCCAGTCAGCACAACGGTTTCCAGTTTCGGATTCGCGGTCTTCACAAGTTTGATAAACCGCGTCATCCCAAATTCCGAGACTGGCGCCTGCGCAATGTCGAGATACTGGAGCTCATGCAAATGTTCTATGGCACGCAATCCGCCGTCCGTAAATGTCTCATTATTGCCGAGTTTCAGCACAATTAGATGAGGTAGCATAGAAATAATTTGGTACATCAAATTAGGCTGCATTATCTTGACCTCTCCTAGAATACACCGGTCATAATGGAGAGCTGTACATCCTTGTAACGATATCTTTCTCAGCTTGTCGCCGTTGCACCGAGCCAACGTATCGATGAGCCGTTCGTTAGTCAAACCTGACTGCGATCCAGAGAGGTCCAATTCCTCCAGTAACCCATACTCGTCAGTTATCAAAGAAACTCCATCCCCATCATACATATCATCTGGAAAATGACGTAGATCTTCCCTCATAATCGAACTTCTCATATCAACAGGATCGGCCAAATAGCCCGCCGGCTGCCCAAATATGTAATACAGGGTACGAGGAAACACGCCTGCGTTCCGCAGCATCAGCTTTTTACACGTGGACATGATCGCCGGCATGCGAGTCGTATTGCTGTACGAGAAGTCAAATTCTAGCAGTTTCTTATTCCACCGAAAATCCGAGCGACGGATAATATACCCATAACTTCCCCGTCCCATGACACATATCCCACGGCAACTAAATATTTCTAGGTTCGGCATCCACCGGATAGCCAAGTCGAGACATTGCTGGTCCATCGGACATAATCGCGAAATGTCGTCCGGTACGCCGCCGAGTTTGAAGACACGTAGAGCTGGCAATGCGACGAAGTTTGTCGAAAAGCACACGGATGACATATCTGGCCATACTTGTTGGTTGTCCATAGTTGTGGCGAGCTTGTCAAACTTGCATTCCAGGATCTGTAAGTTTGGAAACCATAACTGTAGAGGTAATGAACCAAGGAATTCAAAGAAGCGCGGTAACGTTCGCATGGAGATGTGAAACTCTTCTAATCGGGAAAATACAGATGCCGTGTCGTTGCTAAAATTCTTCCAGTCATAGAGCGATGCAGAGAACCCGTCGTCGATGTGTACTTCGCGCAGATTTCGTAGGAATGGGCCAGCCTGTCTGATCAGCGATTGCGGATCAGGACCCCAAATCGACGGGATCGCCGTAGTACCGGAATATTCTGCTCCAATCGTGTATGCGATCAGCTCTGGTGACAGGTGCTGGAATATGAGTGACGATCGAAAGATACTGTTATATTTATCTTCCGATGCAACAGAAGGGAATGCAATCGTGCGAACCGAACCCTTTGATTTCTTAATGCACGACAAGATATATTCTGCACTGATACAATCTAACTCGTAGTTCTCAAAATCAAGATACTTGAAGGCCAGCGCCGGAGTCAATGTCACATATTCGTGCACGAATGCATACCATGATCGCGATACCCTCTTGAGGAAAATTATCTCTGGATACTCTACATTCTCAAGAACCTGCTGAAATACTTCCGCCGGAAGCCGATTGACCGGATCCTCATTCGAACGTCGTAACCCTTCATCGGGAGAAGCGACGTTGGTCTTTGGCAGCGTGCAAACCGGCATCACCTTACTTCGTCGTACACCTGGGTGACGTGGCGCTTCTTCTACAGCGACATCCGCAAGAGACTCAGAGTGCACGTCCAAATCATCGTAATCGCCAGCAGAATCCAGAGTAGCTACGATGGCAGGTGAAGGCGGCGGACTATTCGCAGGTGTCAGGAAGAGACCTAGGTGAGCAAGAAATATAGTGAAGGAAAAATAACCTTAGTGCCCATGGATTCATGATATCCGATATGTCGTGAAAGATGCCGGCCATTGTTACGAGTCCGCCGACATGCGGCGTTGCATCGACAGAAATCAATTTTGTTTGATGCGCAGCGCAGTCGGAGACAAGTGTTTACTAGACCTACGAGATGATTGCGATGCCAGTCGTCGCCGAACGAGTGCCCTAACCCGCACTTATAAGGGACATTTTACAAAAAATTATAACAGTATGTACTACTCTGGCCATTATGTTCCATTAATTCCCAGCAAGTACAACAACAGTTATAACCGTTCACAAAGACGTCTCGAGCTTAGAAACGGCGTCAAAAGCACTCTTGTACTTTTTCTCCCAAGCCACGTCACCACCTTCTAATCCTCCTGTAAGAGGTAACCGGGCACCATCTCTGTCACCGAATCCGAGAATTCGAGCAACACCTTCCTTAACTCCGACGGCGCCGAGATCAGCGACGACTTCCTCCGCGCCTGAGACGATATACTGAACCTTCTGCGCTTCGCCGACCTTACCTGCAATGGAGAGGTTGTAAAGATGAACCACAGACTTGGGGAAGATGCCAGCAAGGGCGTCAATAGCGCCCGCCGCGCCAATAGTGAGGATTGGCAGTAACTGTTGACCGAGACCAGTAAAGACGTGGAAGTTGTTAGTCTTGATGGCTGGGTTCTGGGCGAGAAGAGTATGATGTGAGATGTTGCCGTGGGACAGCTTCGTACCGACGATGTTGGGGTGCTGTGCAAGCTTCTCAAAGGTCGACGGAGCAATATAGATGTTATTGGAGACTCCAGGGTAGTAGTAACTAAATACACTTAGCACAGCTGCAATAAATAACACGAGGAATGTAAACTCACATCATAACTGGGATCGGAGACCTGTCAGCGACATGGATGTACCAATCAATCAGACCTCTCTGTGTGACAGCGGTCGCAAAGTAAGAGGGCGCAAGCACGAGACCGTACTCTGTTCCGCATTCCTTTGCATCGTTGAGGAGGTCAACAGTCTCGACAGTGCTGTTGGTGCCAGTGCCTGCGATTATAGGGAAGTTGGTGTAGCCCTCGGCGTTGAGGCCTTTCCGGACATAAGCAAGCATTTCCTTACGCTCCTCGCGGGTAATATGGACGGCCTCGCCGGTTGAACCGAGCAAGACGACACCATGGATACCTGATTTGGCTAGGTGCAGAGTGTGCTTGAGCTGCGTCTCGAGGTCAATTGGCGGATTGAAAGTCGAGTATGTGGTCGCAGCCTTGGAGACGAAGAAAGTGGGTGATGGGACGTAGATCCCAGATGGTAAAGCAGAAGGAGAGTCGGCGAGCGTCATGTTTTGCGCGTATGTATATCCTGTATCAGTAGGAGAGTAAACTATAAGTGAGTAAACAACAGACCTTTAAAATGTGTCGGGGACGGTGCGAATAAATACATCATTCGGTCGTCCTCAAGCGGGATGATGATACGTCATAGTTTAGAGCCGTAATCAGGCAAAACGGAGAGCACGGGGCGCGTTGGAGTCATGTTCCGCGCGGGATGATGTTCCTCGGAGATTGCGGGATGCGGCTGTCGGTCGCAACTTTATCCCCAAGATAGACTTCAACAATTTTTATTTTTACCTTGAGCTTTTGGCCGAAACAGTAAGCATATGCAAAATCAATCTTGCGTAAAGTAATTATTTGACTATTTCTGACATCTTCGTACTCTTAGCCACACTTAGGATCAAAGAGGAGAATACATAATTGATGGAAATATTTTGCTGGCCGATGCGCATTTCACAGCAGCTTAGTTTGGAACCACAACTGTACCCCGCAAAACAGTACATTGCGGGATGTCGCTTGATAAACCCTCGGGATCAAAGCGGGATGGTGGGGTCCGATATAAGCACTCCGTACTTCCGAATAATCATATCATCACGAACTCAGAATGCCCCAGATCGCAGAAATTGAATATTTCCGTGTACCCCCACGTTGGCTTTACGTCAAGGTTACCGACGTCGACGGCAATTACGGTTGGGGTGAGGCATCGCTTGAAGGACATAGCGAGGCGGTCGAGGGGGCGCTTGACGAGTTCAAATCTCGCTTCATTGGATGGGAAGCAAAGTGAGCCGAGTGATGACTTTCATCAGCTAATTTGATGTTCTAATAAGTCATTTAGCAATATTGAACACATATGGCAAAGCGTCTGGCGGATGGGATTCTACCGTGGTGGTCCAGTTTTGCAGTCGGCACTCTCCGGACTTGATATAGCTTTGTGGGATTTGAAAGGTATTCTATCATTTTTGTCATTTCGAGAGAAGCATGTAGTTGACTATATCAGCGCGCCGACTGAATGTCCCCATCTACGAACTTCTGGGCGGCAAGGTGCGTGACAAAGTTAAGGTCTACGCCTGGATCGGCGGCGACCGTCCAGACGATGTGAAGCAGCAAGCGTAAGATATTTTCGTTCCATTGCTAATATTGCTTGCTAATACATCTAGTCTCGGTCGTCTTGCCCAGGGTTTCAAAGCCGTCAAGATGAATGCCACTGCCGACATCGGCTGGCTCGACGCTCCGGCATCTCTCGACTCAGCCGCGGATCGATTGGCGACTGTGAAATCCCTTGGTATGGACGCTGGTGTCGATTTCCATGGCCGTATTCATAAGCCGATGGCCAAGCAGCTCGCCAAACTGCTTGAGGAGCACCGACCAATGTTCATTGAGGAGCCGCTTCTCTCCGAGCATCATGAGGGTATCGCAGAGCTGTCGCAATTGACCACCATACCAATCGCGCTCGGTGAGCGGCTACATTCGAGATGGGACGTCAAAAAGTTTTTGAATCCCACAACAATCGATGTCCTGCAACCTGATATTTCGCATGTCGGTGGTATTTCTGAAATTAAGAAGATATCCGCTATGTGCGAGGCGTACGACGTTGCAATTGCGCCACACTGCCCACTTGGATCGATCGCTTTGGCGGCATGCTTGCAAATTGCAGCATCTACCCCGAATCACGTCATCCAAGAGATGTCGCTTGGTATTCACTACAATATTGAGTCTGGTGAGGAAGACATTGGAACTTACATTCACAATCCTCAAGTGTTTGATGTTAGCGATGGTTATGTCAATGTCGCAGATGGACCTGGATTGGGTATTGAGATCAACGAGAAAGTTGTCCGGAAATTAAGCCAAAAAGCGAGGCCATGGCGGAGCGGTTCGTTTGTTGCGTATGATGGATCCTTGAGGGAGTGGTAACTTGTTGCATAGGAGAGTAATGGAAATAATTACATGAAGACGTAAATTGAAATATTAACAGTGATACCGCGTCTCGGGTTTGCGCGCGGCGCTGCCGCTAATGACGAAAGCATACGAAGTAATATAATCGTTTCGCTTATTGCGGCCTCAAGTTGTTAGTGGAGATCTAGCTGTCCAAAGTGAAATATTTTCTGCGTACTACCCAGATGCAAGGCGATACGGCACGTCGCAATCATGCGAACTTATTCAACGGCGATTTACAATAGGGGTGTAGAGACTGGTTACACGCTATTGGAAAAACATTCTTTACTGCTAACTGCTTGTCCAGGAATGGTGGGACGAACGCCAGTTTGGCTGACAAAAGCTGGCTACGGAATCGACAGTAACCCCGGATTTTGAACGTTACGAGTAAAATGCGGAGACCTGGTGGTCCCGCCCTGCTTGCCAGCGTGCACAAGTGCTCTCATGTGTTTTATGGAGGATTTCGGTCTGTGACAGACTCCCCACTTCACACGTTGCCGATAAGGCGTCTCTGTGACCGGCAGTGGACCAAATGGCTTGGTTCTCGCCATCTTGCACTCCCGGTTCCGTCGGAGTGTCCTTGCATCGGACGATGACAAGGAACGGCAGCAGCAGCGGTGGAGATCTTTATAACCAGACGATAGGCACAGAAGTCAGCGCGTGTCAGACGCGAGCTCACAGACGGGTCGACGAAGCGTGAGCGATATTCCTGGCGGGCTCTGAGTCTCGTCATCAGCGTCGAATACGAAAGTAGGTTGCGCGCGATTTGCTTGAGTTGTGGCTGCTTAAACGAAGACGCCACTCTTAAACTTTAAGTCCGCCATTTTATGCTGCAACATGGACAGGAAGGATGGCTTTCGGAATTTACGGGGAAACGGTTTTTGATTATTGCCGGTCGGGGTGCCCTCGCTAGTTCTAGTTATCCGCGCACATCATTCCCCAATGCAGCGTGTACCTACAGGTTGACTGCAATTGAGTTTAGATAAGCCTCTTTCTTCATCGGAGTATACCGCTATTCAGTTCGTTCAAGGTCTCGTCCTTCGTTGATTGCCTGTGTGTATAGGCATGTACGGGACCTTCATTCTATTGTGGTTTATCGTATTTGACATTTTGGCAGATTGCCAAGTGCAATATTTACACTCTGTGCAATCAATAATTTACCAGAAACCGATGCTATTTAAGACATGACCTTCAAAGGACGCTGTGGATGTGTCTAATTCGGCGGTCTGTGGCGGTTATCTCTCAACTTCGTAAATGTCTGCTGGACAAAGTATGCACCGCATGATAAGACTTCGCTGAATTCTGATAGGTGTATCTGTATTTAATTACTACCCGTTGGCCACAAAATCTATGTCGCACATTACTCGATGACCATGGTTGACCCTGTACAGTCTTTTATGACCTTAGATGCCATCAATCAACAACGTCAAGGTTTGGATCTAGAAACCGCTATCGACGGCGGAGATAGCGAGTTGAAGACATCACGACAGGCGGACGTGATTAACCGGAGCACGAGATCTGGCATTCAGAACGAGGGCAATTCTGTCAAGCGCGGGCTAGTTCGATTCGTATCGCTTTTATGGGATTCTTTTGGCAAAGATGCGCAGACACAGAAGTATCTTCATAAAATCGACTTGTTCATCTTGTGAGTATTTACTTGCAATTGTCGCTATTAGTCTATTTGCTGACATTTGAATTTAGGATTTATGTCATGCTATCCTATCTTATCAAGAGCTTGGATAACACGAACATTAACAACGCTTATGTCAGCGGGATGCAAGAAGACGTATGCTGTCCTGTTATTTTTTTTTTTTTTGCTTTTAGGTTGTGATTATTGTTGACACAGTTTTATTAGCTAGCACTATACGGTAACGAGCTTAACTTGTTTGCGACGTTCTTCAATATGGGCTACCTCTCGGGTTCAATTCCTTTTCAATATATCGTCTCGCATTTTCGACCGTCGATCATCGTACCGTCATGCGAGCTTGTGTGGTCCGGATTAGTTATGCTCGTTGCTTCGGTGAAATCTGCAAAATCTGTGTATGTTCTCCGATACTTTATTGGCCTCGTCGAGGCCGCCGCCTTCCCGGTCTTCATGCAGGTTCTCGGAAGCTGGTATACTCCAGAGGAGCTCGGCAAGCGCGTCGCAATCTTTGACATGTGTGCCAATATTGCGGCAATGTTTTCGGGTTATCTTCAAGCTGGACTATATACATCTTTTAACGGCAGAGGGGGCCTGGCAGGCTGGCGATGGCTCTTTATCATGGACGGAGTTATCTCTTTTCCTATTGCACTGCTAGGATTCTATTGTCTCCCTGATTTCCCTACCAATACACGTGCCCGTTGGCTAACGAAGGAGGAAAAGGAGTTTTCTATTAGGCGATTTGCGGCCGTTGGTAAGAAGGGTCCCAGAAAACTAACTCTCCGACGCTTGGGCCAATATGTGCTATCATGGAGACCTTATGGATGTCTGTGCTTTGTCTGGTGAGATCATCGCTGCCGTCTTTTCGTGCCAGAACGTGTAATAATCTTGTTGCAGTACAGCATCGGGCGGTGATGCACCAAGTGCTTCATTCAACTTATGGCTGAAGTCACTGGACATGAGTATTCAGAAGGTAAACATCATTCCCACAGCGGCTAATGCATGTGCCATCGGGTCCGCATTTGTATTTGGCTCGCTGTCGGATCGCACGCGCACGCGGTGGCCATGGATCATCTTTGGAGAATTTATCCGGATATCTGGAAACGTCATTCTCGCCGTGTGGAACGTCAACTACAGCTCAAAGTTCTACGCATACTTGGCTCCCAGCCTTGCTACATTCTATTGGACACTTTGGCTATCGTGGAGCCAGGAAGCTTTCCAGGACGATGCCGAGTTTCGTGGTTTGGTGATGGCCGGAGCAAACACGATAGGCCCCGCGCTAGGAGCGTTTGTTCCACTCCTGTTATTCCCCACAGAGCAAGCCCCCCACTACCATTACGGATTTTATGCGGCCATTGCCTTTAACACTGCCACGATTGGATCAGTATTGCTCTTTCACTTTTTGAGCAAACGGGAGGCAAAAAAGCGTGGGCGCGTATACAATGAGTTTGGGCTTACGGTAGATCCGAGCTACGAAGCCGAGTTGCTAAGGGAATCGGGAATTGGAACGGATGGCTATCATAGTCGCGAAGAGCCAGTTATTGAAGAGGTTAGCTTAAATCAGAAGAATGCTGTCACGCTGTCGGAGAAAGAAGTCAATTAAAACGGAATTAAGATATTGTTCAATTCTTTGTTTCGTAAAGTCATGTCGGCGCATTTAAATTGTAGTGTTGGCACGGAATATTATCCAAGCGATGCTTCTGTGGATTATTCTTTATGCAATAGTACCTGAGGCTTTCAATACAAACCCTTGAGTATCACGTCCTGAGTGTCTCGTACCCCTCGCTACCCCCGAACCGTCGGTGTCCTCCGCCGGAGAATCCTCGGATCTCGGACTCCAAGGCCTAGTTCCTTCCGCTCGGATGCCCGGGTGTGATTGTGTTGATTTTGTAATGCGTTCATTTGATTGGCTTGCTTTGTTTGATTAGAAAAGTTTTCATTGGTTGTAGAGGCTCGGACGGGGGCGCAGGTGTGCACATTAAGAAAAGGCTGAATAATTTGTGCGCTGTTCCTTTCATTGGGTCGTAACAGGTTAGAATTCAACCTTTAGATAGCGAGGTAGTTCTCGCTTGTTTTCAACTGGAGATCATTCGTTCTAGGCGATGAATGTCTAGTCTCGACAGAGATTGCTAAATGATTTACGCTGAAACCCTCCGTGTACGGCACCTGTCATCTGAACCTTTGTTATCCTGAGATGAGAAGGCCCTTATATTGAGGGCCAGGTCATTCTTGACTTCTCCCCTTTCTTATACTTTGCTTCTTTCCTTTACATTCGGTGCTCTGTTTTTTTTGTGTTATTTACGGAACGGTGTAAAAATTATACGTTACATTTTGAGTGACTATCAATACTGCTAGATAACTAAACTTAAGTCAAGCGATAGTTTCAAATTGCGATTGGATCGGTCGATTGTCCGGCTTTCCTGCAGCTTAAAGTAATTTGACGTATCATAACCCATTGCGACACATAACATACACGTACAGTTGTTCACAGTCTAACGAGTGGTATAGGCACCGTTGGCAAAGATGGTCTGCCCGTTGATCCACCAGCCTTCGGTGACGAGAAACTTGACAATTGGCGCGATGTTCTTGATATCGGTCAGTTTGCCATTCATGGACGCATTCTTGTTGTAGTCGATAGATTCGGAAGTTTCTTGGCCGTAGAAGAATGGAGTGTCCATTGGCCCAGGGGCGATGTTATTGACAGAGATTCCACGACTGCCAAACTCCTTTGCGGCAGCGCGGCAGAAGTGCTCGACAGGAGCTTTTGAACCAGCGTAGAGGCCGTAGAAGCCAGTGAAGGCGGCGAGCAGGGAGGTAAGAATTGTGACAATCTTGCCACCGTCGGCCAGGTCCTTGCCAGCTTGCTGGATAAAAAAGAACGCAGATTTTGAGTTGGCGTTAAACATAACGTCGTACTCCTTCTCGGTAATCTCAACGAAAGGCTTCTTGAGGACCATTCCGGCGTTGTTGATGGCGATGTCGACCTTGCCATAGGCCTCCTTGGCAGCAGCGAAAAGTGCTTCGACCTCCTTCGGGTTCTCCAATGCGCCACGGAAGATGATAACCTCGGATCCAAACTTCTCTTTCAAATCCTTGGCCACGGCTTCGGCTTTCTCTTTGTCAGAGGGGGAGTGATAATGGATAGTAAAGCTAGGACTGCCGAGCGCGGCGAGCTCGAAGGCAGTGAGAGCGCCGAGGTTCTTAGAGCCTCCGGTAATGATGATAGATTTTCCGGCGAGAGACATTATTGATTTTGATGAGAGCTTTGAAATACAGAGTGACGAGTTAAAATCTTAGGATCAGAAGAGCGGCATGACAATGATTGAATTATATACCGCCCTCTAGTCACGTCATTCGGCCGAGTAGCGGTCAGCCGCACAACGTGCATAGACCTTCATATGGAAAACTTAGTCGCCAGACCTACAGAACTCCTCACTGCGACAATCCTATCGGCCGATCGGAATCACAGGTGAAATATATCGGTGGCAGCTTACATTGATTGGCATTACCGAAAGTATCTATTGGCCGAATTAGCATGGTAGTTTCGCATCTAGTGGATGTAGTGGGACCAGAGGACTTGCAGCCAGTAATTGTACCAGTCAGTCGTCTGTAAGACTGTAACTTTCATACGTGCACCTAATCGGAAATAAGCTTGGACGAATAAGTAAAAACTGACGTAAGTGCAAGACCAACTCAAGGGCTCAAGGGCATACTGGTATGGTTTAAAATTCGAAATCGTGTTAATTTTTTTTTTTCCCCCGTTCTCATCCGCTGATATTCCTTTATTTAACAGAACGTGTAATAACTGTCTATGACGTGATCGACAATCCGCCGGATCAACCCAGTGCACGGATCACTAAAACCTAGCGTTCTATTTATTTTCAAAATAACAATCACAGCGAATATAAGAACATTATAGAGAATAAACATATTCTTTGTCCAGTTAACATGTACGAGAGTTATGTCCAACCTCTCTGCAACGCCCATGTCGGTTAGTACTCGTTGCATCTAGGACTGGGGTCCTGTAAGGAAACCTTAGCCGACATAGTCGGCGGATTCTATGTTTTAGAATCTTTTTTCATGATTTACAACTGGGGATCTATGGCCCATTATATGCCCTGGACCGGCTCCAGCCTCATGTACATGCCGGAACTATCCACTGGCTCGAAGCCTCAAATCAAGCACAGAACGAAGGACAAAATCTAAAATATCAAGACGCAAAGCACAACCAAGACTCAGCCAAGACCAGCAGCCGCAATTCCCACGCATCACTCGCGCGCTTCAGGGGACATGCCGAACAGTCCCCTGGTTCTCTCCCAGGACCATGTCTTCCCAACGTGTAAGCCGTTGAGCAAGCGCAATATCCGATAAGGCCAGATGGTCGACAATTTCTAACGCCCTATCCTCGACGTCCTCAAAGCGGGTGTAGTCTCCGCGGACTCCCTCTTAGCTTCTGCATCGCGGCGGTGCTCCCTCTGATAGGCCCCCTTCAGGTAGAGACGCCAACGTTGTTCATCCTCACCACCTTGCGGACGTTGCCCCACTGACCATGCCGTATGGCGACGCAAACTATTACTGTCGTCCAAGTCAGAGGTGACAAAACGCTTTGGCTGGACAGACAGCGTCAGGCGGAGCCCCTCTAACATAGTTAAGTTAGCCGCAAATATAATCAAATTCGCAGGAGGAGGAGGAGGAGGAATAGTCGTAGAAACTTCTGTCTCGAGAGAACGGGAGCGGAGACCCGAAGCGGTTGGGGAGCAGCAGAGTTCAGGGTTTCAGGGTTTGGGGAAGTAGAGTTCGGCTCGGGTGAGAATAGTAACTTCATTAGAAGTAATAAATGATCTAGGAGCTTCCCGCTTTCTTTTTTGGTGCTTGTCCTGGATTGCGTAAGTTAGTCATTTAAAATCACGGCCAGATAGATTACTAATTCCGCGCACTTCTTGATCTGATCAACTGCGACATTCGTTGGACTTGGTGGCTCGCGGTGCCACGTCTTAGATATTTTTAATTGTCTTTGCCTGACGTTGTACTTAGACTATAGTCTTCGGTGTCTCAGGCACCCATCGCTGTTTAGATCCTTGTTGCTGACTTCTCTGAGGACTATGTGAGTAGGTGTATTAAAAATAAGTGACAGGTGACTTGACACCTCGATTGGATCATACGGAACTAGCCCTGTAGCTCTAAATCCACTCTGAATATTTGAAGAAGGTAATTTTTCTTGTCTCACGATTTGATATAAACTATTCACGTGATATACCTGCACGTTTGGTCAGGATCAAATCGGCCATTTTTCGCACGTGTGTAACTCTAGGAGGAAGTCCCCCCTTATCCATTGTAGGTATCCACTAAAGAAGCACTTTCACTTCTATTAGAGGGACACCAGTGGAATACTCATTCAAATGAAGGGCTTGTTAAGCTTCTTCAAACGTCCCATAAATAGTTATCACCCTGGAATATCTTAGTAGTCATAGAAGAGAGTTGGAATGTCTTGCTCAATAGCTGCCAGGGCATTGCAGGCATGTGTTGATGGACTTATGACGCATAACAGACGTACTCAGCGTAGAAGACGGCACTATCCTGTAGCGTCCGCCACGCGCCGAGCACGAAACCACTGGTTACGGAAATGACGCGTCGAGGACGCGCCACACTGACAATCGAGGCGTCGGGTGTCTCAAGGGCTGGGGCAGGGCATGTGTGAGTTGACAAAGTGGAGAATATCACGAGGTCGTTGCACTCTCCTCGACGACTACATTACATCGGTAGTGAAACTAGATTGCATTGTACGAGCGTTAAAGCCGGTTTTAATATTAGTGAACTCTGAACTTGAGTTTAATTGACTAAATCTCGCTCCAAATTGATCAAAAATCGGCATTACTTGCCTCGACTTCACTTCATATTCGCAGCACTGCTCTTCTGGACTGCATTGTGCCGTTGGGGTGGACTTGACCTCGACATGGCTTAGGTCCAAGTGAAGTGGACTTACGTTCTGTTAAATGAAGGGCGATCAGCGGATGACAACGGGGGAAAAAAACTTAGCACAACTTCGCAGTTTCGCAACGAAACTTTACCAGTATGCTCTTGAGCCCTTGAGTTTGTCTTGCACTTACGTAAATTCATTCATGTGCGCGTTCACACGCACTCGTTTGCGTTTTGCAACTAGTTTTTACCCATTCTCGTCGCGACAATAAGGTCGCCTCGAATTAAAGGCCGGGTAGCCAACTGAGACATGAGCAGGGTCTAAAGTGAAAGCTCATCACTTGTCATTCTATTGGCCTTACCAGGAACATTCTCGTTATAAGTAAACATATCCTTATTGAGAACATCACAATTGCAATACTTGGCTCAACGTCATATTAATCTTGTTGCACGGTTTCAGTCAAGTCCTCTTGATGCTGTGCGGCCTTTTCTAAATCTGCCGGATACGTATCCACCCCATCGTCATGCTTCTCAAACGATCTTCCAGCACTTAGATCCGCTGCCTTGTGCTCGGGACCCAAGAATATTACAATCAAGACGAACGCAAACACGCAGCCCATCAATATCGCCATGACCTTTCCATAGTTGTATCTTTTGACAGAGGAGCTCGAAGTCTGTTCTAGCGGAAACCGAGAGCCGATTGTGGCTTCAATGGTGGATGAGGCGGACGAAGCGAGATTACCCAACTGATATGCAACACCAACGATGAACACCCTGAATGCAGGCGGCGACAACTCCGAGAGGTAGATCGGGATGACACCCCACGCACCCTGGACCATGAACTGGAGGAAAAATACAGCGGCAAGAATGCCGTTGTTTCGAATAAATGCCCAAGGGTAGATCAGAGCACCTCCGAGCAGACATGCAACGATGACCGACAGTCGTCGGCCAACGAAATCGGAAATGTATCCGATAAAGACGCCCCCAGAAATCGCTCCGAGATTGGCGATCGCCATTGTGACAGTAGTCTTGTTCGGAGAAAATTGTAGCTGAACACTGAGCATAGTAGGGTACAAATCCTGCGACCCATGCGACATGAAATTGAAGCCCGCCATGAGGATGACCATATATATGATGACAGGCCAATAGTTCCTCAAACTCGACTTGGCCATTTGCAGGAACGCGGCCCTCGGGGATATACGCTCCAAATGTCGTTGAGCCAAATATGCATCAGTTTCCGGGAGCATCATTCTCAAGGCTATGATGAGCACAGGCGGACACGCGCCAAACCAGAAGAGCGCCCGCCAACCGTGAGGGGAGTTGTACGTAATAGCGCGGTTGAATACGACGGCTAGCAAGTAGCCTAATGCGTAACCCTGTTGGAGAATCCCGGAAATTACACCGCGCGCTTCAACCGGACAGTCTTCGAGCGCAGTAGCTGCACAGTTGCCGTAGATGCCACCCATTGCGATTCCGAATAAAGCCCGGACAGCCAAGAACTGCTTATAGGTTTGCACGAAACCGGTGCCGAGCTCCAGCGCAATGAAAACCAAACAATTAACAATGAATGGCCACTTGCGGCCGAACTTATCGGCCGCTAGACCGAAGACGATGGCGCCTACGGATCGCAACATGAGTACAAGTGTGATACCCCAGGTAATATCGGTGACAGTGCGGCCCAGCGACGTGGCAATATCACTGACTGTCAAAGAGACAGTGAAGAAATCGAACGCGTCCCAGGTCCAGCCTGCGAGTGCGACTACGACAAACATCCATTGTCTGCGGTTTAGCTGTCTCAGGATCGGAATCGGGTTCTCCAAACGCACGCCAGGGGGTGGTCTCAGGGATGAGAAACGCGTTGATAAGTGCTTACCGAGTCGATTACTCCACCTAGTGGTTGCCGTGAAGGACGTAATTGAAGGTGCCATTGTGAGAGAGAAGAATTGACAGGCACATGATACTAGAAATGAATATACAAGGGAGGTCCGACCGACGTTATATCTACTGACAAAAGGGCTGAACGAACTATTTTAAGTTTGCGACCAAGTGCCAGCTGCGGACGGAATTTTTCTTCTAGGTTCAACGAAATTCTCACATTGGTGTGTGTCTGCATGTAGTTTCGCCGTTTCGGAAGGATTTGAACCCTTGACGACCGCCTAATGCGGGGAAGAAAGGCTTCTTCGGGTGCATGACAAATATTCTGGTGAGGGCTCCGCGTTTTCTGCTGTGGCAACCTTTAGCCGCCGGATTGTCCCCACAAGAACTATGCGCCGTACTGCTCCTAACGGAAGAAAAGACAGGTGACTTTTGATGTGGGGGTGGTAGGGGCCTCACTTACTTTGGGGTTCAGGGTTAATCGCTTGCCGAGTCGGCGCGCCTTCCTTTAGTTCGCCATGGAAGCCAATAATTCGCTTGCCTCAGGTTCGTCGCGTTCGTGTGTCTTGTCAATCTTAGCAATCAAGGCTGTTGCTACTTCTTCTTGGTAATAATATCCTGAAAAACCCTGAGATTAACGCTAAACGTGCAATGCAAATTTGATAAATCTAATCCCATTTCATTCCTTATTCTATTGGTACATCAAATCTATTAAGCGCGATCACTTTAGGGATATTCCGCCAGGGGCAAAAGTTATTTGCGGGGATAGATGCGTGCGGGGAACGCGCCCCCATATCTCGGAAGAATGCTGCGTCGACCCCGCACGTACTTGTCTGTCGGCATCCGCGATCTAGTTAGCTTCTCGTACCGGTTTATTCCGTTGTAACACCCGACTTTTGATGATCGTTCGAGCAGCCTCCAAAGTGCAATAGAAAATTCCACCACAGCTCTCGCCATAGCCACCATGGAGCCTGCCATATGTAAATCCCTCCGATGTCCCTGGTCGATACCAGCACGCGCCTGAGGTAATCCTTTCCTTCTTTGAATACAAAATCGGAATTCTGCGCTAACCAAGTTGAGAAATAGGGTTGTAAGTATAAAGTTTTAAATAGTGTGGTAGCGGACGGAGAGATGTCGGCTAAGTGCTATTTTTGGCGACTTGCGACGTCATAATAGAGCGTCACTATGCAGCCGTAATTGTAAAACGTAAAGAACTACTGCTAGTATTACGAACATAAATGGGAATACATGCAGCCGACAATAGACAATTTGTTGCGACTCGTTGACATGACACCTCCTGCAGTCGGTTTCAGAACATCACCATGTAACACTCTGGTGGCTAGGGTCCCGACCACCTCGGGGTTCAGAGCCTACTTCTTTCAGCATAATAAAGGGTTAGCCTAGATCAGGACGAATATACGAAGTATCTGCCTGCTCCAGTGTTGCCTGAGGTTACAGATAACCTAACCAGAGGAACTCTTACCCGCTCTCTATTATGGCTTTGGATATTTTGTCAATGCCACAGTGTCAGCATAGCCAGAGTGCTTATTTTCAGGAGCAAAAATTACGATTAAGACAGTTGGAATAGTCATGCAATTGAGAGTATTGAGGAAATTGAATGCCTGATTCCTGGCACGTTCCTGGCAGTTACCAATCAGTTGGCTGTGACCCCATCTTGTGTTAACGACATGCTCCCCACGAAGGACCTTACTGTGCGCTATACATACATGAAAATTAGCAACAACTATTGAGTCCAAGTGTCATGAGCATGAGCATTGAGGAAGTAAGATACCGTTGAGGAGTCTGCCGGTTGACGATCTTGAAACGCGGTTAGGGTTAGTTCTGAACGAGACGCAACTCTTTGCCAACACGCGGTAGAAAGAGAGCCGCAGGTGTTATCTGTTTTTTTCGGTTTTGGTGCTTGTATTGGACTTCTATACGGATTAACCATAGATAGTCCATAGAAGAAGTTGACGAGGACGGCGCAACGTGCTCATCTTACTGGCTCGCGCGTCATTACGATCGATATTTATGAAGATTAATTCTAGTGCGCAGCGTGGATGAGCTCTTAATTTGCAAAAAAAATATGATATGTTCGGCACGGTACGCGTAGTTTGAACTAGTCTCGATTACGCAGATAGAAATGAAATGACAATCTCTCACTATCAGGCTGAATGTCTTGCCGATCCTGAGGACATTCGGATAGCATCAAGTTCTGGTGCGAGGCAATGTGAAGTGTCTCGTCTGTTTGGGACCTCAAGCAATCGTCTGGCTTCACACGAACTATTTTAGTGTCGATACGTAGTTGCAATCAGTGGCCTGCCTAATCTTGGATATACTATCTTTTTTTTGTCGACCTGGGCTTGTATATGTTCTAGACTAGAATGACGAACCGCGAGCCGCAGCGCTTTCAGAGTATCATATAGCTCAGTCATATTGCAATGGAAAATATGGAATGGAAAGCATGGCGATGGATGAGAATAATGAGGCGCAGAGACTACGTAGTTTGCCTAATTTTCTGGTCAACCCTGGCGAGCACAGTATTCCCTTAGAACTTTACTGGCCTCATTTACAAGACTACATGAAAAAAGTTTAGGGTTTTGTGCTTGTGCACCTCGAGGGTCAAGTAATTATTGATGAAAGTCATCCTACTGAGTGAAGTCGGGCTCTTGTCCGGGGATGGCTATCAGTAGCTTCATGCTCGCATGAATGGGGCCGCAGTACGCAGCTCAGGCGAACGGTTATATGTGGATATCTTAGAATGTACAGGTTTTCACCTAGAAACGAAAACACTGAAGATGAAGATGAAACCGAAGACGCAACATGCGCTATTTTATGTTAGGTAGGCCAATGCCATCAGATGCGCTGTCGTGGCCCCGGGACGGCACAATGTAAGCCGACGGCCCCACGTGCATTGGGAAGAGGTGACCATTTCGACCACCTTACCACTTGCGATTAACCTTAATGGGATTACGAAAACTTTATTTCAGCTTTGCAATTGTCCGGGATAATGTTAACTCCTATGGTGGATTGTTTCTAAACTTCTATTTCTTTAGGCAGGCCTTTCTGTCTAGAAGTAGTATTGCAAGAATTCTGCTACATAGCGTCAACAGGGTCGGGAGCAGAGTTACATGCGCTGGCGAGTGCCAAAAATCGACAAAGTGGATGTCGTCATCAACCCGCGACCAGCGGCAACGATGACTTGGGCATCGAGCCGCAGACAGTCAGGACCCCTACTTCTGTTATTTGCACTGCCGCGGGTCCCCGTCGGGGAACAAGTCGGTATTCTCAACATCTTTTCAGTGCACCCGCATCCCATTTCCCCTGTCATGACAAAGACAGCTACATTGGGCGACAGAGATAACGGGAGCGAGCCCGCTGGGTCGCAGAGTATATCGTTGTCGCTGTATGCATCCGTCTAGCTCGAATTAGCGCGGCACAGAATATCGCGCACTGTAGCTGTGGAGATTTGAATCATTAGCGCAAGTAACTGCGGAGATTTGAATCATCAGCCAATGCTTTAGGCCGAATGCGACCCGCCTTCTCTGACCCTGATTGCGGAGGGCTGCCGGCTAGGCCCGTGAGCTTATTTAATCGAACTTGAAGCATCACATGCGCAGCGTTGGCGTAACTAATGCAGGATCATATAAATTGCATGATGATCTTCCATTCGCTTCGACGGTGTGCTCTATCTAATCCAGACTTTCGGCGCTACACAGGCTCGTCGGTTCAGGGGCACGACACTCTTCGTGAAGTCTAACTGCCTATTGATCGCGATGACATGCTGGCAACGTGGCCTGGCAACGTGGCGTGCTGCGAGACCCGCGTATCTTTGATCCATCCATGGAGAAAATTCGGACAAGCTTTGTGCTTATTTTGCTACGGGGCTCGACCACATTTATTCAAGTACTACGCAGACACGGCTAGCAGGAGTTGTTTGTATCATTGCTGGTATAGATTCTTGGCAGTGCGCCAGACCCAGTTTATCTTCGAAGTTTCGGTTTAGTGCAGAGTGACAGATCGCAGTCCAAGTGATTACGGTTTAAACTTTATTCCAAAATATCTCCCGACCTTCGCGTAGCCGCACACTAATCGTCGTAGGCCTAGGACTGATGAGGCCAAATTTCATTCTGACCTTAAGGATATCCAATTGCGATCACATATGCGCACCCGTGCAGTACCCGATCCGTTTCAACTGGGCGCTATATTCTTGCTTGACTTTGTGTGCGGAATTTCCAGCTAGCCTATCATTATGCATTAAGCCAGCTCCAACAAGATGAGCACGTTGTGTATTCCACCTCTCTGTCTTCAACCGTTTGGAAATTACTAGAGAAACAGGACTCTCTATAAAAGATGGCCGTCATGCCAAGCTTTCTTCATCAACAACGAGAGAAATTACGATTCTTAGTATCTCGCCGCACTCGAACAGATTCCTATCGTCCGTCTCTCCATTGTCCAGCTTACCCGCTTTTCCTTTAATCAGCATGCGATTCAACAGTCCAACCGTGGCTGCTGCGACCGCCGCCTCTTTCGCTGCACTGATTGGCACCGGGTCATGCCAAGGCAGTCTTCCTGACAACCTCGTTCCCAACGTCGGTGGCGGTGTCTACAACGCCAATGATTCACGTCTAGCCAACTATACGCTCCAGTATAAACCCCCGTTTAGCACTGATTACGGCGATGTCTACACGTGGGCGGTGAACAACAATACAATGGTCGCGTGGAACGTCACTGCCGAGGGAGAGCCAGGCCTGAATGCGGACCTAGGCAATGTTGACACCAAATACCCGTTCTTCATTATCAATGAAGGCACACCGAAGAAGATATCTCCCTCGGGTTTCGGCAAGTTCAATAAAGTCCTTCACATCATCTTCGAAAATGAGTTCTATGGGTGGACGATGAATGATTCGTACTGGAAGCTGCTAGCCACACGGGGAAAGCTGTTGACCAACAGTCACGGAGTGACCCACCCGTCCTTGCCTAACTACGCTGCTTTCCTCGCTGGTGACTACTTCGGCATCGCGAACGAGGACTGGTACAACATCAACACTACGACCATATACGATCTGCTCGACGCCAAGGGTCTTGACTACGCAACTTACGCAGAGTGGTACACACCCGCCGCCACTGCACGTGGCCCCAACGACTGCAACAATGCGCCGTTCCCGGGGCCTCTGGATGGGAGCAACCTTCAATGGAGCGGTCCGGTCTACCGCCGTCTGGATGTGCCAGCGCTGTTGTTCACAACATACACCAGCAACTACACTCGATGCAGCAAGATCTATAACGCAACTGCCCAGTTCGATTCCGATGTCTTTTCGCACAAATTGCCGGCTTACTCGTTCTACGTTCCAGACATGCTCCACAATGGACACGACCCTGAATCTGACAGCGACTATGTCCACCAGCCGACTACGTCTGGCATTTGGTTCAACGCCTTCCTGGATATGTACCTGCCCGCTTTGACTGCTCAAGGTACACTAGTTGTGGCGACATGGGACGAGGCTACGTGGCAAAACGACAGCGATAGTGTGCCTAACAACAACAACCAGGTTGCCACTCTGCTGTTCGGCCATGGTATCACTCCGAACACTACCGATGACTCGTACATCACTCACTACGGTGTACTTCGGGGCACCATCACAAATTTCGGCCTTGGATCTCTCGGACGCAATGACACCAACGCCACCAACGGAGACCTGTCTATGTTCGTCAGTTAGAAATGGACTATGTACATAGTGTGAGCAGGTGGACTAATCCTCTATCTCGCACAAGTGCGCAAAAGGTGAAAGGTTCTATTGATCTTCTTTTGTTATACGCATTTATTATTTCTCTCTTCTAGTTCTATATTATTTCTCTCTGCGTCCGTCGGATCATGTGGAGGACGTATTTGAACAATTTCTTGAGACATAGATAGTATCGTGCCCAAAGGTTAGTCCCGACAATCGTACCATGCCATGACAACTTTGATATAACACCACCAGTTTTTGTGGCTATGAGGATCAAACTAAAATTATCTACTATTTGTGCGGGAAAACCTAGATAATGGTAGTTTTTGTCTTCAAATTGAAAATTGGTGGAATGTTTGTTCAATGACGAACGGGGTCCCATTGGTCCTTAACTACGGGAAACGAAAAATTTTTGGCCGCAGCACATTACCCTACCTTACCAGGTATTACCCTCCGTTTCCTAATTAGGCTAGCGCAATTGCCTCGTCTCGATCAAATCTGTTGGCTTGGTCGGCATGGTTTTAGTAGCCCGGGAACGCATTCCGTTCCGAGTCTACGAAGGAGCTGTTACCAGACTTGAACCGATCTACAAATACATTCTGGCCAAGGAAATCGTATCCGATCACGGCCTCCTGCGTGTTGGTCGCGTTCGAGCGCAGGCAGACGCCGAACTTTGGGCCAGTTCCTCGCGTGAACATGAGCGCGCGTTTCATTCTCGCACTATACGGAGCTGGCACATTGACTTAAGTCTCGCCACATTTTATAATTGTGACTATACAATGCCGTCGTGTAGAGCGTTGACACGGATGATACGGGTTGCGCACAAGTCGGGCCTTCTTGTTGATGGTCTTGAGCGCCAGCGTACGTGAGATGCTCGTGGCACTGCGCCAGGTACTCGTCGGAATGTCATTCGCATAGGCCCAGTTGTTCATCCATCCAACCACGGTCCGTTCAGAGTTCGGCAGCATAGTAGTCGGGGCCGAAATCGTTCCAGTTGGCCTTCTCCTTTGGGCCGTTAGAAAACACAATTTCGTCAATATGGAGATGGGCAGCTGGCCCAGGGTTGACATCGGTGACGATCACTCTTTGCCAACCACCCTGCCACATTCCAACTTCGCCACACGAGATTCTCAGTGTTGGTGCCGGTCTGCGAATGCACGACCTTCCCGTCGACAACGAGGTTCATGGAGACCTGATTATCTTCAGGAGTTCCAGCGGTGACCGGATTGTATGGATAATAACCGCCTGCAATTAAAAAACTGATATAGTCCTCGGTGATTGTGAACTTTGGGGACACGATGGAGCCCCGTTCCGGTCCCACCAGAGAGACAAGTTGTCATGATGCCATTCCCAAGATAGCCCTTGATCTTTCCCGCATTCACGGTCGACGCCTTCCGCGGCCCACTACATACAAAGTCGCCGGTAGCAGTCCATCCCAGCTCTTCAAACGTCGAAGATGTGGACTCAAAGTCCTCAAACACTGTAGAGTCGGCTGGGACTTTCGTGGGGTCGTACACCTCTGACGCATCGGCAACAAACGCTTTTTCCGTCGAAAGATCCGATGATCGACTGATGCCCGATCCGGCAACAACCCTGGCAGTGTTGATTCCGATAAGCATAACCCAATTTTCGGAGCGTTACCGTCCACATAGAGCGGAAGACGGACACTCCCATTCGCCGAACCTTGCATGGTACGGTCCGAACTGGGGTTCCAATGTCCAATCCTTCAGATTATCCGACGAATAGATAAGAAGAGTTTGCTCCATTGCAAGTGTCGCAACCATGATCCATTTGGATGATGGCGAGTGCCAAAACACGAATGGGTCACGGAACTCGTTGTACTGGTCCGCATACTCGGGCGGTGGTGATGGGATAACAGGGTTGCCATTGTACTTGGTCCAAGTTAAACCGTTGTCGTTGGAGAACAGATCGACTGGGACTGCTACCCTTCTCGAATGACTTGGCCGTTGGAGGTTGTGTGGGCAGTAGGATAATGGCTGGTATAGATGGTAACCATAGGTTGCGAAAAAATTTCCTTGCCTTTCTGGGACTTGCCGATCGGAATAACAAATCCAGACGTGTTGTTAACGTCGACAACAGCAGAACTAGAGAAGAACATTTCCATGATATTCCCATTCAAATTGACCTTAAGTGCTTCCAGTGCACAAAGTCGGTCGAGATCGCATGCCGCCACGATATGTAGCCCCACTTGGTACCATGGGCGTTGTACTGGTAGAATATATGATAAATCCCATCGTGGTTACAAGACCGTTGGGATCATTCATCCAATTCTTCTCAGGAGTGAAGTGGAACTGCGGACGGTACTCCTCAATGAGAAAAGGTCGGACCATGACTCTCTTAGGCGGGCGGGAATTTTTGGCTTGTTGACGGTATTCCTTTGTCAATTTTTATTTTTCACTGAGCCGGTAAGGGACGGCACAGAACACCAGATTCGGAGCAGTTTGCGTATTTCCAGCCAAATGAAAATCACCGTGCGGCTGAGGGGTCAGGGCAAGGACCACATAGGGGCGATAGCACAAGTCCAACCCTTCCTATGACAGTCATGCACATTTAACTATGCAGCTGCAGTGAAGAGCAAGAGCCATCACGGAGCTATCGCGGGCGCGAAGAGAAGGTTTGCCCGTAGTTCACTTGACGAGATGCCCCAGATGGATACTAAGCCGAAACCCCGCCACTATGTACTTGTCTTAAGGCGCTAGGATTCTCCGTTACTAGTTTTATGACCTCCCGCATCAGCTACCTGTGGGGATTACGTGCCGCGCCACCACCGCTGTTGCTGGCCGAGCATCTCCTGAAGATAGAATGTTGAGTTGCGTAAGCATTTATGATGAGGGCTGTGGCCTGGGTTCGTGCCGTCGATTCATGGGCCGGTCCAACCCCAAGCTTGAAGCATCTCCAGGTTGTAATGTCTTTTGCAAGTGGGGACAATATAGCATTGGCGGGTCTAGTTGCGGTTCGGGCGAGATGGTGCCGGGCAGTTATTGTTGGCTCTCAATGTATATTATTCCGTTGCTATGGTGGGCAAAATAAATTTGTTCACAAGCTCTGAGATTAAGGCTCCGATGCGTTGAAATAGAGTCTTCCCGAGCCAGTAAGTTCATTGCATCATCCTAGTTTGCACTGCAGTATCGACTACACGGTCATAGACCCATTGAGAAAATGGACGAAGCTGAGTAGCACTGGCGATCCTGCTTGTGGCGTCAGTCTCTTCAGTTCAAGACGTCTCGCCATTGCTAAGGAACAATTGTGGTATGGACGTCGATCGGCTCCAATAAGTTCTTAGTCTCGGTCAGGGACCTTTCTGCACAGGCATCTATCGGTCCCGCTTTGGCCTTGTGTGGAGGTCGAGGGACAACTCTGAGGTGAGTCGAATGTTAACTCCAACTATCGAACTAATACATAACTTTATCCGGCCGTAGCAAGAACGGGCTTCTAGAAAAGAATGAGAAATAATAATATTCGTGCGCCGGAGTGTCGGTGCACAGAAGGTTTCGAAGATAAGGGTGATAATTTTCACGAACCAAGAGTCCGTGATATACCAATAGTATACGGAAGTGGGCAGACGTGGCAACGCAAGTGAATTATACCTAGTCTACAGCTTGAAAAATATTCGAATAACATTTTCTGGTGGGGAACATAAAGAAGCAAGCAGATGTGACGATGAAAGATGATGTACATGAGTGGGACCTGTCATGATTGCACAGTGATTTCATGTATTCGTAACGAAAAAGAGGAAATACATGTAATAATTTACTGTTTCCGATGATTACTTATTACGAGGATTTACTGAAACGACGACTGACAATTTGTTCATTCATTTAATGTCTTTCGAAACTGCTGGGTTTGCATTGGTTGAGGAACCTTTAACTTGTAAGAACCTAACTCGCGGCGCAGCGTGACGTCAGAGGCAGTGCCATGACTATGGACGCAAGTGTTAAGGTTAAGGTGATGCATCTCACTGCCAAGAGTCATCATGTAGCCAGGGGTAGGAGATTCCACTAGCCATGAAGAACATTTACTGTCTAAGCAAAAGTCATGGCTAGCCTTCCAGTAAATCCAGACTGGTTCAGAGGTGCAGATAGTTTCTGTGAGCCACTTGATCATCTGATAATGTATATTCACTTAGGTGAATATTAGAGTCGACCACAACGCCGCGAAGCGTATCTTGCATGGCTTGGCACCGACGCCTGTTTTCAGATCGCTTAGCATCAGAGCTTTCGACCAGAGCCAGACCGGGCCCCGGACAAAGAGTCTCTCCGCTTACCGCTTAGATGGAAGAAGGGCGGTTTCCTAAAAGGGTATGTTGCTTGAGTGCTACTGATAAACAGTCAACTTGCATATTGGAGGCCAAGACTGGTTGGGCTGCTACATCTCAAATGATTAGGTATTCCGTACTGTCAATATTGGCACGAAATAGTGCGGCAGGTAGCACGTGTGTAGTATTGCGTTTTTGCAGGTGTAAGCAGTGTAAGCAGGTGTAAGCGCCGGCCAGATTGATTGCCCGACGCTGCCAGTATATATTCCTGCATCTCCCTATCCGCAAATATCTCGTATCCAGCTAGAGACCACGGCCGGAAGCAAAAATCGACATCGACGGTTTATTTGAGACCGATATTGTCGTCGCCCGTCGCATGAGAAGGACAGAATATCGACATGAGCATTGGCATAGGCATGAAGCAATGGCTAGCAACCCTGACCGTGGTCACGGTTGCCGCCTTCTTAGTGTGCGCAGTGGTGGACGACCCGGCGAAGCACGCCAACCCGTATCATAAGGAGTTTACGCTATTCCACAGCGCCAACATGGCCTCCCCAGACAAGCTTGCCAGTGGCGTCGGCTTCCATTCATTCCGGATCCCCGCGGTGGTCCGCACCAGTACCGGCCGGATCCTCGCCTTTGCCGAGGGCCGCCGGCACAACAACAAGGATTTCGGCGACATCAACCTGGTCTACAAGCGCACGAAGACAACCACCGATAACGGCGAGAACCCGGGTGACTGGGAGTCTCTGCGAGAGGTGGTCGGCATCGGCCCGGGCACCTGGGGCAACCCGACGCCGGTCGTCGACGGCAACACTGTCTATCTCTTTCTTTCATGGAATGGCGGTGGATACAGTCAGCAAGGCGGGGACGTCCTCCCGGATGGTACTATTACTAAGAAGATTGACTCGACGTGGGCCGGTCGGCGCCATCTCTACCTCACAGCCAGCACGGATGACGGCAACACCTGGTCCACTCCGCAGGATATGACCACCGCGTTGACTCCTGGCGGCTGGGCATGGGACGCTGTCGGGCCGGGAAATGGCATCAAGCTAACCTCGGGCGAGCTCGTAGTCCCGGCGATGGGCCGCAATATCGTTGGCCGAGGCACGCCGGGCAGCCGCACCTGGTCATTGCAGAGGCTCTCCGGCGCAGGTTCAGAGGGCACGATCGTCCAAACACCGGACGGCAATCTCTACCGCAACGACCGGCCGAGCAGAGCTGGATACCGTAAGGTTGCCCGCGGCACGCTGGCCGGTGGGATTGGTGACTTTGCGGCCGACAGCGGGCTGCCGGATCCAGCCTGCGAGGGATCTGTGCTGCTGTACAATCTCGCCTCGCCCGCCGGGCCAGCCCGGACTATCTTCATGAACTCGGCATCCACGACGAGCCGGCGGCAGATGCGGGTGCGCATTAGCTACGATGCGAACGCGGCCAAGTTCGACTATGGCCGCAAGCTCAGTGACGCCCCGGTCGAGGGCGCTGGCCACGAGGGCGGCTACTCCAGTATGACGAAGACTGCCGACTACAAGATCGGTGCGCTGGTGGAGAGCGACTTCTTTAACGATGGTTCTGGCCCTATGTCGTACCGCGCAATCCTGTGGCGGCGGTTCAACCTGTCCTGGATACTCAATGGTCCGAACAACTAGGGCCCGAGGAGCCAGAACGTGAAATCGATTGGCCCGTCTGACCAGAACTTGAGTTCTGGTTGCTCCGGAAAGGGATGGACATGTCGCAAGGGGAGGATTCCTTGCAAGATTACTTGGAAAAATAGGCGCGGAGGTAGTTTCAATTAACGTACATCACCACCGAATGAGATTTTTTCCACTTCGTAGTAATCTCTTAATTTTCTTCACAACCACACATGGCAAAGAAAAGGGACGAAGGTCAATTAATTCTAGCACTTCTGGCTATGGAACAAATCCTAAGCTAAGCATTTCTAGCCACGCAAACCTAGTCCGTAGAAGACGCGGCCAACGGTCGCGACGCGATAATGTGAATAATTCGCAAAACTCACGGATCTGGAAGAATCGATGATGGTTCAATACATCCTGGACCTGGATTCGCAATCATTTCCATCGCGGATCTCAGGTGTGGAAGATACGGCGAATCGTTTACTTGACGCCCGTGGCGCGACGCGTGTTGGCACTAACACGAGCTCGAGATTCATTGCGCGGAATCGCGAGCTCAACGCGTTTCTTGCGCAGGTACATTTACAAGACGACCCGATCCTGATGTGATTGGCGGCTAGTTAAGCACGTTCAGAGAATGATTACGAAATACGGCATTCAAGAGGTTGTGTTTCCAATGCTCGCCAACCTCGATTTGCGCGGCTATCGACCAGTTTGCAAAAAGCGCGAAAGGAATGATGCGGAAGTTGCATTATTAAAGGCGGAAGTTGAACCTGTTCGAGCAGCGCATGACGCATTAAGCAAACAGCGAAAGGCGAAAAAATCCCGAATCCGTGAAGGAGGACTGGAGGAAGCCTCACTCTACAGCAAGGACAAGAGCTACAGGTCCAGAGAGAAAAGATGGGCGGAAGGGGCGGAGAGCAAGAACCGCAGGAAATTGCCGCAGGAAATTGCCGCCAAAGGAACAGCGATGTGGCACATGCGGTCAGCCAGGCCATAATTCGCGTACTGGTGAAATAGTAATAAAACGGCCTGAGAAAGAGGATTCTGAGTGATATGATAGTGTTATGGTTGTGTTTACAAAAATTTTAGTCAGATAATGGTGATGACTTACGTGCGCTATTCGGTAAATTATGGTCTAATTAAGTTAACTTATGTATTTTTTAGTGTAGATCCGGGTAAAAATCGCCCAGATTCAAGCCCATGAACACCGCATTACTACTATTTCCTGCGCATGATTCATCATCATCCCCCCAGGAGTAAACCGATTCCGTCGCCCCAGTCGCCCCGTCGCCCCGATTTTGTATTGTGAACCACCCTCCCTGAACCATCCGCTCGAGTAGCCGCAGCCAGTGCGGCTCATTACTATGCCACAGTCGGAGGTACCCCCCATGGTTCAGCCCCCTGAACTGCAGGTAATATGTATAGAAACTGAAGGTGAACCCACCGTCCGATAGAAGCTCTCGAGGTTGAACAATTCTGCCAAGGTTCCATTTAGGAGATTAGTCCCACATAATTAGGGATCGGCACGGATAAGAATTTTCGTTATCCATATCCGTATCCGTATCCAGGTAACATATAGTTATCCGTATCCGTATCCATATCCAGAAAA